>NW_026061661.1:0-116966 GCF_024217435.2 Syngnathus scovelli
CCACCTATCACCAAACAGTGAAATTGTACCGTCACATGATCAACATGCCAGCAGGTAACAAAATGAGGTAAATAATATTGGAATAAACAATGAGATATATAGTAATGAGGTATCAAAACATGCTATTAAATCAAGCCTCCAAAACGTCGCCCACCCTTCTTCATGTGTAAGTGCGTGCCGAGGCAGAGTCCATTCCCCGAATCTTCAGCGATAGGACGTGCTGGGTATCACTGCCCAGGGCCTGCTGTCCATACAAAGTCCTTATGTCCAGGTCACTGTCCATAGAGTCCCTTGCACGGCCCCGGTCAGCATTCAGAGGTTCTGGAACGAATAAGAACTACCGCCAGTATCGAGTGATGACAATGGCACTAAACGCAAAACACATGCAACTTTGACACAAAAAAGATGGTAAACCGGTCACGGGCTGGGCAACAACATACGGTGGACCACCTTCCACTGGAATCATGCAACACATCACACAAAAAGTAAAATGAAAACCCAAGGAATTGGTGCTACGCCGATGTTCCCACTCCTTCATCCCCTATCTTTGTTTTTTCATTTTCATGTATAGCTCTATTTTTAGTATTTTTCTGAAGTTAATTCTCCTCTCCCATGCACTCCCCTTATCATTTTGTTATGTTTAATCCGAGTACCTGTCATTTACTATCATTTCATCAGAGTAAGTCAGATCAGTCTTACAGTCGATCGGGAGCAGCGGCATCTGGGTCTGGTCCCTTGGCATTACCACGCCTATCCACCGTAATACCATGGCCTTTGCGCAAGTCATTATCACAGTGCAAAAACAAAGCATCACACATAGTGATATCCCGAGCGCCCCCAACACCTGCGCCACTATCGTCCCCACAGGTCCCAGTCTATCCTGTATCCAGCTGATTGCTGACCAACCAGAGCCCCCAGACGGGCCAAAAGAATTTTGAATGACTTTAAGCGCGTCGATGATACTGGTAATGTCGTCGGTGTTATCTGGGATCAAAGTGTAGCAAGCGTCATCTGTCAAGTTTAGGGCTATGCACAACCCCCCTTGCCTCGCCAAGATATAATCCAAAGCCATGTCATGTTTAAGCAGGGTTAACCGATGGCTCTTTTGGGTAAGTGACAACTGTCGGAAGCCCTTGATCGTCTCATTCGCAAATCCCTGGAGGGTATACGTAATATTATCAATGTGATCTGCCAAAAATGTCACCCCATACCAGGGAAAGATCCCAAGGCCCCATTTTTCTCCCAAGCTAATTCTCCAATGGTACGCGTCCGTAGTGTGAAACTCTGCCATCTCCCTCTTGGCCCTGCTTGGGACCGCCTGATAAGTCTCCCCTTCTGGCTTGTGGCCCCTCTTTATTGTCATCACCTCAAACGGGAGCTTCAGGGTAGCAGAATAGCAGCAGCCCAACCATCCATAAGGCAAAAACAAATAAGCTTTAGTCCCACATACCCACCAGATGTCTCTAAGGTTACCTATGGTTGTGTTTCCAGGCACCGTGCGATTCTCCACCATCACCGTAATCGCGTTGTAGGAGTCGGGTAGAGGAAAGGTCACCGAATGGATGGCTCCCCTTTCCCCCCATGCTTCACCTGGGAATTGCATAGAGTAATAGTCGCAATCTGCCACCCCCATAGGCACCCCCGGACCACCGTGAGTCACAGAGCAAAAACAGGCGGGCACCTTTATAGATGGCACATCTATGGATTCTGGCACCGCAACTTGAATGTCCTCATGCACGGCGAGCATATTCAAGTAGGGAAGTTCACTTATCCACGCGCACACCCCTGTGGGCTTAAAAATCTTCCTGACCTGAGCGTCAGTTTCAGGTGCTTACCACGACTGTTCGTACACCAACCAAAGCAGTAGCCTAAGTTGGCAATCGTCGGATACCGGCACCGGAACAGTCTGAAAAACAGCTTTCAGCGTACTTGGTGATTTTACCCTTACCAAGTACGGCCCACTCACTGCCTTGAACGACTTGATCGAATGCACTATCAGTTGATACCACATGTTTCTTCCTGCCCATTCGTCAACCCCCAGTAATGCCAAAGCATCGAACCCATAAGCCTTCCAAGCAGCTTCCTGTCTTGCCATAGCATGCAAATTGGTTCGCACCTCCGCCGGGGACCAGTCCGAGTCCGCAAACGCTTCGTGGACGGTTCCTGGAACATCAGGCATCGGCTTTACCGCCTCCACCGTTGTCATGAGCGTCCCCGACGCGGCCGACTGTGTTTCAATGTTGTCGCCAATCGTTGTCATGGATACAATGTTAATTTTGATTGTGACTGCCTTCTCCGTCTTAACATACTCCGTGACTGGGCTGTCTGGTTGTAGGCTTTCATTTCGTCCTCCAAAATTGACAGGCTTGGACCTTTCCCACTGGTACGCAAAAACGGTGAAGGCATGCGTCTACCAGTTACCAATTCATGTGGGGTCAAATGCAAATCGCGGAGTTCACTCGACCGGCAAACCATCAGTGCCAGTGGTAAGGCATCTATCCAATTCAAGCCTGTATGTTGACAAATTTTGGAAATTCGATTTTTTATGACGCCGTTCATTTTTTCACAAATGCCTTGGCTTTGTGGATGATACACTGCTCCGAGCCGCTGTTTAATTCCCAATTTTTGCATTATGATTTTGACCGTTTTATCCACAAACTCTCTCCCGTTATCTGAAGAAATCCTATGATGCAGACCCCATCTGCTGATAACTTCGCGGCACAGAAACTTGGCCACAGACTGAGCATCTTTCCGTTTAGTTGGACAGGCCTCCGGCCATCTTGAGAACCGGTCTATGACCACCAACATGTATCTTTTCCCTTCGACAGGTTGTATCATGTCGACAAAATCCACCACTAGTTCTCTCATGGGGCCATTAGGAGTCGGGATGTAACCCGTGGGGGTGGCTACCCCTCTTCTCACATTGTTTTTCAAACAAATTGCACACTTTCCAATTACCTGGTCGATTTGTTCGAGCAAATATGGCGCCCAAAACCCGTATTCTGCGGTTATTTTTCTCTTTACCTCCCCCCTTGACACATGGGCCAACCCATGTGTCTCCTGGATTAACAGTCCCAGCAAATCTGGCGGCGCCACTACCAGACCCTCGTGATTTCTCCACAGTCCAGTAGGGTCTTGACTCGCCCCCCTTTGCTCCATTGGGTTAAGGGCTGCTTGCATTAAGATTACATCTCTGAGTGTGACCCTGTCTTCGAGGTCGACCTCATGCGTAACTAACAAAACTTTCCCCTTCTGGCTGCCTTTCGTGACAGCCCTGGCTGCCTCGTCCACCATTCTATTTCCCTGCGTGACTCTGGACGCATCGGAATTGTGGGCAGCACATTTTGCAATGGCTATTTCTCTAGGTTTCATCATGGCCACCAGCAGCTTCATTATCTGCGCATGATGCTGGATGGGGGAACCGTCAGTCTTCTTGAACCCCCGATTCCTCCACACAGCATCAAACAGGTGGCACACACTATGCGCATATGCCGAATCTGTATAGATTGTCACTCTTTCCCCTTCTGCGAGCAAGCACGCTTCTGTTAACCCCAGCAGTTCAGCAAGTTGGGCCGAGGCCGGTTGTGGCACCACTTCGGCTTTGATCGTTACAAACTCAGGTCCCTGCGCTTGCACGACCGCATAGCCGGCGCATAAATTTTCCCCGACTCGATAACAAGAGCCGTCTGTCCAAAGTTCGAGATCCGCCTCCCTTAGGGGGATGGCTTGCAAATCAGACCGCAGTCTAGAGTATTTTTCCGACTCATGCAAACAATCGTGGGGGTCCCCATCCTCTGAAGTTGGCAAAAACTCAGCTGGGTTTACAGTAGTACACCTTGCTAGAGTGGCATCCTCTTGCTCCAAAAGCCTGTAATAGTCCCGGAGCTGGGGCTCTGTCAAGGTGTACTTGCCATGGTTCAACAGAGTCCGAAGACTATGGTGAGTAAGAATTGTTACAGGATAGCCCATGGTGATAGCAGAGGCTTTGTCATACATCAAATAGACTCCAACCACAGCTCTATAGCATGGCGGCAGGCCCATCTCCACCTTGGAGTAGGATGTCGAATAATAGGCCACAGGTTGGGGTCCAGACCCCGTGCCTGTAGGCTGACAAAGAATTGCACATGCAAACCTACCCCCCGCCGAGCTTGACGTGAATAACACAAACTTTTTGGAGCAATCTGGTAAAGCCAATGCCGGAGCCTCTTGCAACCTTGCTTTGACTGTTTCAAACGCCACATGGCCATCCTGTGTCCAATCCAGCGTGGCGTGGAGATCATTATTGCCTGTGTCTTTGATCATAGCTCTTAGCGGCCCTGCCAATTTGGCGTATTCTTCGACCCAAGAGGCCGAATATCCCGCAATTCCCAGAAAGGTTAACATTTGCCGAACAGTTCTGGGTTTCGGAGCCGTTCGTATTGCCTCCAAATGGCCATCTGAGATACGTCTGTCCATACGATATTTTCTGGCCCAAATAGTCAACCTGTTTTTGACAGTATTGTAATTTCTTTTGAGACACTTTATGACCATTTTCTGCCAAAATTTGCAACAGTTTGATCGAGTCTTTGTGACACGTCTCGACATCCGCTGCACAGACAATAATGTCGTCCACATATTGAATAACAGCGCTCTGCACCTGTCTTTCGAGCCCTTCGAGATCATCTTTCAACACTTTGTTAAACACATGAGGGCTATGTTTGTAACCCATAGGAAGTCTCTGATACTGATAAAACTGTCCTTTGAACATGAACCCGAACAGTCCTTGTGATTCACTACTGAGTGGGACACTGAAAAAGGCGCCACAAAGGTCCACCACAGAGAAGCATTCCGCATCCGGCGGAATCTGTGCCAGCAGGGTGTGCGGATCTGGCACATCGGCTACATTGTCAATCACCACTTCGTTCACGGCTTGAAGGTCATGTACTAGCCGATGGGTGTTGTCAGGCTTTTTCAAGGGCAGTATTGGCGTATTACTAAGAGGGGTCTGCGTTATCCTTAACACATTTGCCACGAGCAATCCTTCGATCTGTGTTTCAATCCCCCGCACTGCTTCCTCCTTCAGGGGGTACTGTGTTTTCCATGGAGGTCTGCAGCCTGGCCGAAGATCCACTTTTACCAGTTGTGCTGATTTTACAAGTCCAATATCCGTACTATGGCGAGACCACAGGTAGTCAGGGACCTGTTGTAGCATGTCCTCTTTGAGTTGATCTGTCGTCATACTGAGGATGGAGTCGTGCGACAGCTGCACCGTTTGGGGCTGTCCATGTCCATGCGCTGAAACCATGATTTTCATGAAACGTTTATCAACACTCACAGAGCATTGTTTCCTCCCAGCGGGGAAAACTTGAGTGTTTCCGCCTCCGCCATCATTTCTCCTACATGTTGCTGCTCCCAATCTTCTGCTATCAACAAAGTCACATGTGGGATGCTATTCTTGACTTTAAATTCCTTGTCAATGAATCCGTTTCTCTGGATTTTCATGGCCACTCCCTGTGGTCCCAGGATAATGCAAGTGCCGTTCAATTGCACTTCTTGAGGTTGCTGACACAACCACTCTTCTGCCTGTGCCTGCGTTAGGTCTTTGTGATATTGTAGCGTGCAGTGGAATGGGTACTCTAGGGTCCTTGCTCCTGGTCTATTGGAGCGGATAAACTTTTCCCACTTCTTGTATGGCTCCAACAGGTTGTCGCTGACATCTCCCACCCAAAATACAGTGGGCGTTGACTTCCCGGACCTTGACTGCGTCATCACCTCGTGGCACGTTTTGTATGGTATTTCAACCTCACATCCATCGGGAGAACACTTTATGGTACAGTTCAATCCACACAGGGCATCTCTGCCGAGGAGGGCAATAGGTGTACGGTTTGACACCAGGACTGGAATTTTTATTGTGTGGTCTTGCCAGCAGAGCTTTACTTTACCCTATTGTCCGCACAAAATGACCGAACATGGGGAGATGTGTAGCGTCTTCGGGCCGGATACAAGTGAAAGCCGCTCCGCTGTCAACCATAGCTGTCAAAGGCTGATCATTTACTTTCACTGTTATTGTTGGCTCCTGTTCCGGACTTGACACTACCAGCTGACATCCCCCCTTAGGGCACTCTGGGCACCCCTAAAATCCAAGCTCTGGTCCCCCAAAGGGTTTACCGGGCCCTGAGGCCTTTGGCCTCGTGGTTTGATTCCCCCTCTGAAGCCACCTCCAGATGAGTTGTTATAGGGCCTATCACACTGGCGAGGCATGTGGCCTGGTCGTCCGCAATTATAGCACGCATTAGGTCTCTGTTGTAGGCCCCCCGGGAGATTAGGCCTTCCTGCCCGTCCTTTGTCTCCACGGGCCGTGGCTCCCCAGAGATGGGCCGGTCTGTTTCCCCTTTGAGGGGCTGGGCTGAAGGGCACCGCCATGGCTGCCTGCGGAGTTAGGCCATGCGGGGACGTGGGCTGTAGTATGATTTGTTGCGGTGGAGCTTGCACCACGACTGTCTGCTTCTTTTCCTTTTTATTGTCCACGAGCTGCACTTGGTTCAGCCTCCTCACCACTTCTTGGTCCTGCTCCTTTTGAGCCATCTCCTTCTTGCGGAACCAATCAACTTGATGAGCGATGTGATCAGTGTAGACATTAGTCGCCATGCTTCCCAGTCCCACCACTTCAGCCAGTTTGCTCCTCACTTGCACGGGCAGGCCCTTTTGGATCTTATCCCGCAAGATAGATTTTTCCATTTGGGTTGTATCTGGATCATTTCCTGTGATGTGTCTCCAAGTCTGATATGCTCTTGCCACGTATGAGCGTGCGTTCTCTGTCAGTCCCAGGGGTTCGAGCACAATATTATCAGGGTTTGCATTGGTCGGGTACGCTGCCTTCAGTGCTCCCCACATCTGGCCTCGGACTGCTGCAAACCGGTCAGTGTCATTTGCTGATGTTGTAGCAAAGCGATGTAACCCTGCTTTTCCCAAAATGTCTTTCACGGTATGAACTCCTACCACGTTAGCCAGAAGCCTCTTAATGTCTCCTACCGCGAACTGGGTTCCCACCATGCACTCCTCCAATTTGGATATCCAAGGGTGTGCTCCGTCTTGAATGGTGGGCAGCTTCTCAAGGATGGCTGACATATCGGAATTCTGCCCCTTAAGACCGGCTGTCTCAATTGATATTTGATCCGGTGTACTCCGCCCACGCTATTTCTGTACCCGCACTCAACTTATGTTGGAGATGACACCTTGTTTGAAAAGCGATTGTTCACAAGTTTACGATGATCAGTCTGTAGTCAGTCTGCTATGCAATCCCTGTTCCCAGGTTAGAGTGAAATGCAAGAGTTTGTGGACAAAATCACACTGGCCTTAAGAATTTGAATGCGACGCTCCACGAAACTCTTCTCCAGACAACTTGGAAGTTCAGTCTGTGTCTCTTTGTCCCCCTGGAGAAACGGATGTATCCGCCGTCTCAGGTTTTTTATGTAAACAGAAAATCAGAAGTATTGAGGAGAGCCACAGAGAGCAATATCAATAATTGGTTTTCAATTTTATCATTCTGTCTTTAATTTAAATTAACAAGTTGGGCTTTTCTTCAACTCCAATTTCTCATTGCTCCCAGAGGGTCTAGGGGGCGCCAGCTGACCCTAGTAGGGTCCCTCATTATTTACGAGGGGGCCACACTCTTGCTTGAGATACATACATGCACATCTATATTAGTGTCGTATTAGGTAGCATTCCCATGCTTCTTGTTTCTGCTGTTAGACAGCTGTGGCACATTAATTCTCCTGGGTTGCAATTACCGCAGGACCTCCACTGTTGGTCATGCATTCTTTTGCTCCTTCAGCATGCCGTCCTCCATCATTCTGTCACATTTCCTCGCTACCAGCAAGGTAGGCCCCAAAATGGGCACAACTCCGGCCCCGCGCCCCGCCCCAACATCGCCCACACGGGGAGTGCCTAGCCTTAAAACACGGTGGGCAGGTACAGGTTGGCCACTCCCTGCCCCGCCCCCGAAGCCAGATTCCCCTCCCCGAGCGGGTACCGCAGGCGGGCACGTGCCCCAGAGCACCGAGAGACTCACTGTCCTTTTAGCTTTTGCTGCTTCTACAAGCACACACCCACACGTGCGCACTCAGGAGCACACCCACACACTCGTACTCTCGACCACGCACACGCGCACACACACACGCTCACACACACACACCCATGGGAACACTCACACACACATGGGATCCCACACGTCTCTGCACGCGCAGACAATCTCAAACAGACGACATTGGGCAGACAGCGCTCACAAAAAATGACGCACAAACAGAGAAGACAGAGCAGGATTAGAATCTATTCCGCGTTTTGCTGCTTGCCAACTGCAGTTTGGTGTTATCAGTGCACATATGCGCTGAGTGCGAGAGGTGGTGTAATTTTTGGTGTAATTTTTCACCGTGTCCGCCAGAGGGAGGTAATTCCCCGCCAAAGCTTCACTGGTCACCGGCACCGGACTGTCTCAGTAATTATAGGCCAGTTTCAAACCTCCCATTCATAGCAAAACTTCTTGAAAAAGTAGTAGCGCAGCAGCTTATTGAGTACATGATCGCTAATAATCGATATGACGCTTTTCAGTCTGGTTTTAGAGCTAATCATTCCACAGAGACAGCACTTGCTAAAGTGACTAATGATCTCCTCATAGCTATGGATTTAAATACGTTGTCTGTATTGTTACTACTCGATCTTAGTGCTGCCTTTGACACTGTAGACTTCGATATTTTATTAGGGCGTCTTAAAAGTTGTGTTGGTATCTCAGGGTCAGCACTCAGCTGGTTCAATTCCTATCTATCAGACAGGACGCACCGTGTGGTCCATGGCAATACGTCCTCTAAGCTCTATAATGTTACGTGTGGTGTCCCACAGGGATCGGTACTCGGACCGATCTTATTTAATATTTATATGATTCCGCTTGGGGACATAATACGTAAATATAATATTAGTTTTTAATGCTACGCGGACGACACCCAGTTATATATGCCGTTATCGATGACAGATTCGCGGGACTGTTGTAATCTCGAGGCGTGCCTCGCGGAGATCAAGCAATGGATGTCTCTCAATTTCCTTCGTCTTAACCCAGATAAAACTGAGATGTTGATAATTGGTCCTACTCGTTATCAACACTTATTTAAGGAAACCACTATAACTATAGATAACCGTACTATCACTCAGAGTGATACTGTAACTAATCTCGGGGTAATATTTGACCAAACGCTCTCCTTTCAAAAACACATTAAGAATATAACCAGGATTGCGTTTTTTCACCTTCGTAATATCGCTAAGATTCGTCCGATTCTCTCGACCAGGGATGCGGAAACTATTGTACATGCGTTCGTCACGTCGCGCCTGGACTACTATAGTGTATTATTCTCTGGTCTTCCTAAGTCCAGTATCAAAAGTCTACAGTTAGTGCAAAATGCCGCTGCGAGGCTGCTCTCACGGTCAAGAAAATTTGATCACGTTACCCCAATATTAGCCAAATTACATTGAGATGTGACTTCAAGTGTTAAGGATCGGACAGTACAGCCAAGTGCGTGACGACGGACTTTATTGGAAGGGGATGATGGGAACAGCCGGCGCTGGAGCGGCGATCGGGCTGGAGAGGACAAACGGTTCTGTGGGGGTTTCGAATAGTCAAGCGAGTCAAGTTTCTCCGGGACTGATGAGCGAAGCAGCATCAAGGGACAGACTGGCACTCGGTTCTGCGCTTGCGGCGCTGATATAGCGCTGTCCATGAACCCGTGGCAGGTGACGGTGATTCCACTGACAGGGGGGGCGTGGTCCCGTCGCAGGTGGCACCAGCACGTGACAGAACCCCCCCCACAAGGGACGGCTCCCGACGTCCCCAGGAACCGAAAACAACAAAACAACAAAAAAAAAAAGGAAGGCAATACCCCGGGCGGCCAGGTGGAGGGGTCAGCACACCGCTGAAACTTCCGACACCTCGCCAGACGCAGGCTTGACGGGCGCGGGGGCAGAAGACCCCGGTACCGGTGGGCAAGACCCCCCCGGACCCTCACCCCTGGTCCCCTCGTCCCTCCTCGGGTGCCCGCGCCGAGGACCCGGTTGGTCCGGATGACAGCGATGGAACTCCGTGATGAGCGAACGGTCGAGTATCCAGCGGCTCGGAACCCAGGAGCGGTGCGCGTCATAACCCTCCCAGTCCACGAGATATTGTAGGCCCCGACCACGCCGCCGCAATCGGAGCAGGGAGCGGACAGCGTAAGCCGGGCCCCCATCGACGAGCTGGGGCGGCGGAACGGGCGCCGGCGCCAACGCGCTCTCATGGATGGGCCGCACACGGGACACGTGGAACGTGGGATGAACCTTCATGGAGTCTGGAAGGAGCAGACGGACTGCGGCCGGGCCAATCACCTTCTGGATAGGGAACGGTCCAACAAAGCGGGGCGCCAGTTTGCGGGATCCCGCTCGCAGCGGCAAATCCCGCGTCGAGAGCCACACACGCTGCCCCACTCCGTACTCCGGAGCCGGCGTCCGGTGCTTGTTCGCCTGGCGGGCGTAGCCTGAAACAGAGCGGAGAAGAGTGACCCGGCCCCTCGCCCAGGCACGATGACAACGGCGGACACAAGCCTGGGCCGACGGGCACGCCGCACCACGCTCCTGGTGGGCGAACAAGGGTGGCTGGTACCCGAAGACGCAGTGGAAAGGCGAAAATCCCGTGGCCGAGCTGGGAAGGGAATTGTGAGCATACTCTACCCAGGGAAGCTGTTGAACCCACCCGCGCTGGTCCCCGGCGGCCATGCATCGGAGAGCCCTGGCCAGTTCCTGGTTCAGGCGCTCCGCTTGACCGTTGGACTGAGGGTGAAACCCCGAGGAGAGGCTGGCCGTGGCGCCGAGGAGTCGGCAGAACTCCATCCAGAAGGTGGACGCAAATTGAGGTCCTCGGTCTGACACGATGTCTTGTGGAAGACCGTGGTGACGAAACACCTCCCGCACCATGATGGACGCCGTATGCTTCGCAGATGGGAGCTTAGGCAGAGGGATGAAATGCGTCATCTTGCTAAAACGGTCTACCACCGTGAGGACCACCGTGTTTCCCTCTGAGGGGGGGAGGCCTGTGACAAGGTCAATTGACAGGTGAGACCAGGGACGCTGGGGAACCGGCAAGGGTTGAAGCAGCCCGGCCGGAGGATGAGTAGACGTCTTGTAGCGGTTACAGATTGAGCAGGCTCTGATGTAATCGCTGGTGTCCACTTGCCAGGTGGGCCACCAGAAACGCTGTGCCACCACGTACCTCGTGCGTGCAGCGCCGGGATGACAGGCCAGGCGTGAGTCGTGCGCCCATTGCAGCACGGCCGATCGCAGCCCTTCAGGGACGAACAGGCGACCCTCCGGGCAGTTGCTGGGGCCGGGTTGATCGCGTGATGCGGCTTCCACTTGGCGTTCGATCTCCCATGTGAGAGCCGCCACCCGAACCGAGCTCGGGAGGATAGTGGGAGGCGGACCCTGTCCCTCCTCCCCACCAGGAAACAAACGCGACAGGGCGTCCGCCTTCGCGTTACGGGAACCCGGTCTGTAGGAAAGAGAGAACTCAAACCGGTCAAAGAACAGAGCCCACCGTGCTTGTCTCACGTTCAGTCTCTTGGCCGATCTCAGATACTCCAAGTTGCGGTGGTCGGTCCAGACAATGAACGGAGTGGTGGCACCCTCCAGCCAATGTCGCCACTCCTCCAAAGCCAACTTGACGGCGAGGAGCTCCCGATTACCGATGTCATAGTTCCTTTCTGAGGCTGACAAACGGCGAGAAAAGAAGGCGCACGGATGGAGACGATCATCTTGGCGGCTACGTTGAGACAACACCGCCCCGACACCCACGTCCGAGGCGTCCACTTCGACCACGAACTGTCTGTCGGGATCGGGAACTTTGAGGATGGGAGCGGATGTGAACCTCCTCTTAAGCTCCTGAAATGCCTGTTCCGCCCGTTCTGTCCATTTGTATGGGGAGGCGGGGCTGGTAAGGGCGGTGAGTGGCGCGGCCACCGTGCTGTATCCACGGATAAAACGTCGATAAAAGTTTGCGAAACCTAAGAATTGTTGCAGCCGCTTGCGTGTCTCGGGAACAGGCCATGACGTGACCACCTCCACCTTCCCAGGGTCCATTTCGATGGATCCCTCACGCACCACGTAGCCGAGGAATTTGACAGAGGAGGCGTGGAACTCGCACTTCTCTGCCTTTACGTAGAGCGAATTCTCTAGGAGGCGTCGCAGCACCGCCCGAACATGCTTGATGTGCTCAGGAAGCGAGCGGGAGAAGATGAGGATGTCGTCCAAATAAACGAACACAAATTTGTCCAGCATGTCTCGTAACACGTCGTTTATCAGGGACTGGAAAACTGCTGGGGCGTTGGTGAGCCCAAACGGAACCACCAAGTACTCGTAGTGTCCGCTCGGGGTGTTGAAAGCCGTCTTCCACTCGTCTCCCTCCCGGATGCGGATCAGGTGGTAGGCGTTGCGAAGATCCAGCTTTGTGAAGATGGTGGCACCCTGAAGGCTCTCAAAGGCGGAAGAAAGAAGAGGCAGAGGGCATCGGTTCTTTACGGTGATCTCGTTTATTCCCCGGTAGTCGATACACGGGCGGAGCGTGCCCTCCTTCTTCTTCACGAAGAAAAACCCCGCTCCCGCAGGTGAAGAGGACGGCCGTATGATACCGGCTGCCAGGGAATCCCGGATGTATTCCTCCATAGCCCGGCGCTCAGGAGCGGACAGGGAGTAGACGCGTCCCTTGGGAGGGAAGGTGCCGGGCAACAGGTCGATGGCGCAATCGTAGGACCGGTGTGGAGGAAGAGAAGCGGCCCTGGCTTTACTAAAAACCTCCTTGAGTTCGTGATAAACTGCTGGGACATTGGAGATGTCGGGACTGTACCTGGGCGGGGCTCTGCCGAGTGGGCTGGTGGCCGCCTTCAGGCACACTCGATGGCAGCGTTCGCTCCACTGCCGTACCACCCCCACCTCCCAGTCCAGCACCGGGTTGTGCTGCCGCAACCAAGGGTGCCCCAGGATGAGCTGCTGTCCTGGGAGGGAAAGAAGAAAAAACTGGATGGTCTCGTGGTGATTGCCGGAGAGCATTACCTTAACCGGTTCCGTCACGAAAGCCACCTCGCCAATCAGACGGCCATCAATGGTACGCGCGGGAATGGACGGGCTCAGCGGGAGGAAGCCGACACCCCACTGACGCGCCAGGCTAATGTCCATGATGTTCCCCTCCGCGCCGGAATCCACCAAGGCCGCCACGTTCTGGTCGCCCGCGCAAGCTGGACACGTGCCTGTAGCGTGAGCGTGCTGGGACTGGGAGAGCCGGTGCTGGTCGAGCTCACGCGGATCCCCCCGACGCCGCGTGAGCTCCGGCCTTTTAACGGGCACCCCGCCACCCGATGGCCCCCCTCCCCACAGTAAAAACACAAGCCCAGCGAGAGGCGTCGACGGTGCTCCTCCGAGGGAACCCGAGCCCCTCCCAGATCCATGGGCTCGGCGGGTGGTGTGGTTGACGGGTCCCCAGCAGACGGAGGAATGTGGCCACGCGGATTCCGCGGGGACCTCCTCTCCCGATCGCGCCGCCGCGTCCGGATCCGCCGGTCTACTCGGGCCGCCAAGTCCATCGCGCCCTTCAGGGTTCGCGGGCGATCGTAAGACACCAGTTCGTCTTTCATATACTCGGCGAGGCCGTTTAGGAATGTGCTAACGAGCGCTGGCGCGTTCCATCCGCTGCTGCCGGCCAACGTCTGGAACTTAAGGGCGTACTCCGATCGGCTACCTTGACGCAGCGTCGCCAGTTCCTCGGCGGCGTCTTTGGCGGCGGATCCCAGGTCGAACAGGCAGAGCAATTCCTCTGCGAAGGCGTCGAAGGAATCACATGCCGGGGCCATCCTTTCATACTCTGCCAAACCCCATAGCCGCGCCTCGCCCGTGAGGTGGGTTAGGACGAACCCGACCTTGGCTGATTCTGACGCAAACGTGACGGGCTGGAGGCTGAACATTATGCGACAGTTGGTCACAAACGCCCTCACGTACTTGGGATCGCCGTTGAACTTTTCGATGTTGCCGAGGCGGGGCTCCGGGACCTCCGCGAGCCTCCTGGCCTCGGCAGACGGGCGGTGCTGGGGTGCCGTGACAGCCGGGGACGCAGCCACCGACAGTCTCTGGAGGGCTTGGGCCATCTCCTGCTACTGCAGCTGTTGTTGCTGACCAACCTCGATCAGGTTCCGGATGTCGGCGGACAGGCTGCTGATGGCGGTCTCGGCTCAATGCCGTCTCTTCGTTCGCTGACTGCATAGCGTTGGCCAGTCTGTACTGTTAAGGATCGGACAGTACAGCCAAGTGCGTGACGACGGACTTTATTGGAAGGGGATGATGGGAACAGCCGGCGCTGGAGCGGCGATCGGGCTGGAGAGGACAAACGGTTCTGCGGGGGTTTCGAATAGTCACGCGAGTCAAGTTTCTCCGGGACTGATGAGCGAAGCAGCATCAAGGGACAGACTGGCACTCGGTTCTGCGCTTGCGGCGCTGATATAGCGCTGTCCATGAACCCGTGGCAGGTGACGGTGATTCCACTGACAGGGGGGACGTGGTCCCGTCGCAGGTGGCACCAGCACGTGACATACAGAGGTGTTGTTATGTTGATTAAGCAAAGCATGAAGTTATCGGAAAGAATGTTAGAAGCGAGGCTTGGAAATCTACTGGCCAAAATAATGGAGAGTGTGGCAGAGACAAAGATAGGACATGCAGATGGTTGGTGGCACAGAAAGATATGGAAACAATCGCTCTGCATTCGCGGCCCCTAACAGGAGCAGCCGAAAGAAGTGGAAGATAAGAAAGAAAATGCGAACGAGAAATACATAAACAAATAACGAAATACATACGCAAAACAAATAACGAAATACATACATACATACATATATAGTACATACATATGGACAGACAGACATCGAACGATTGCCAATTCGGTCACTCAGCCCTTCAGTCAGTCACTCAATGAATCACTCAATGAATCAATCAACCAACCAACCAATCAATCAATCATTCAATCAATCAATCAATCAATCAATCAATCAATCAATCAATCAATCAATCAATCAATCAATCAATCAATCACACAGGTGTTAACTAATTTGTAATTGTATTGCAAGCAATTTAAACTCTAATGGAATATGATGATGTCCATATCTGTTTTATCAAATTCTCATCCTATTTTACCTTTGTATAGGGCACAGGTGTCAAACTCAAGGCCTGGGGGCCAGATGCAGCCCGCCACATGATTTTATGCGGCCCGCGAAGACAAATTGTGCTTTTTATTCATGTGTCATTACTTGAATTGCAAATTGTCTTCACTTTTAATAATATTTTATTTTTAAATATTAGACCAGTTTTTGTCTGATTTGAAAGCGAGTTACTTGTCAGTTTGTTTTGTAGCTTTTACTCTATATAATATGAGGTGCTCACACATTTATTTGGGTATGACAGTCATACCGGTCCTCTGAAAGAAGCTATGACTACACTGCGGCCCGTGAATAAATGAGTTTGACCCCTCTGGTACAAGGGATAGCCTTCTCATTGATCAATCACGTATCTTAAATCATGGTTTTCCTCCTTTGAAGCGACTATGTACTTCAAACCCAAACGGCACCATTTTATAGGGAAAAAACTTGTCGAATCTATTTGGCGGCGCGTGCACACGCAGCGGCCACTCTCTGTCCCGTTCGGTGTTTTGTGAGTGTTTACTGAGTGTTTGTCCGGCAGTTTTGTGTGTGTTCGTCTCGTGTGATACGTCGTGCTACTAGTGCGGCGGGCATGTTCTGCTCAACATCGGCGGAAGTGGGTTTTATGGCGTTCTGGACTTTGGTGCGGAGAGATTAAGGGCGCTCGGACTGCTTCGTCATGGAGCGACGCCGGACTGGCCTGCTCTTCCTCCCCCGGTTGGACTGCGTCGTGAGCTCGGACTGCTCTGTCCTGGAGCATTGTTGGGATGCGTCGGCAGCGGGTCTGCGAGGCAGCGGAAGAGGGGCCAGCGCGGAGACGTCGGGCCAGGCTTGCGGCCAACCCAGCTCGCCCAGGCGTGCCTTCCATTCTCCTGCCGTACGTTCGTTCGCGGGACGACAAGATGGGTTGCGTTTGCCTGATAGGATCCACGAACCGGACAGTGCGTGCCTGCTGTGTGCTCGTGTTCACAGTGGCCTGGTTGACTGTCATCTTACCGGACTCTGCTGTGCATCGGGAGCGGCTAGCGTGCTATCACGCTAATTGTTCATTGATGTTGACTTCTTGTGTTATTTTTCCTGTGTTTACTTGTATGTGCGTTGTGAACTCTGTCTTGTCACCCTGGGATAGTGAGGAACGTAATATCGATCTCTTTGTGTGTCTTGACATGCGGAGGAATTGACAATAAAGGAGACTTTGACTTTGACTTTGACTTTTGTTTCCGACGTAATACTTCCGCAATCATCTTAAATTTGTTCAGTTTATCAATCCCTTCCATTGTTCATCCTGCAAATGAATCACGTGAATAATGTGTTATTCAAACTTTAACGTTCATAATCCACCTGTTCCCAATTTGTTTGGAGTCTGTATGTTCTTGTTCTAATTTTTTACATTTAATACTCTCCCACCTATTTGATCCTATCTTGTGAAGGTCTACAGTTTATTATAAGCTATTTTGAAACTCTTCACACTTGTTACCAGGCTTTGGCTCCATCTCATGATGTTGTCTCCCACTCACTTCATTTCTGCCGAGCTGCTTCTTCTCCTCCGTCCAGCATGTTGAAGACTTAAAAAACATCAAATCTGAAAACACTTAAAATCTCACAATTCCCCCCTTTGTTTTTTTTTGTTTTTTTGTTTTTTTTTCTACCTCCCCCTTTTGACACATTCTAAAAAATGTGTCACAATGGTTATAAAGTAAAAATAACAATGTCCATGGTGACATACCCATCGCCAGCTGGACTTCGGTGTACCTCCAGATGCCATCCTAGCCTGGAATCACCAATTCTCAGTCCCTGAAACTCGACTGGCAGCATCTCACATGGCTGTATGAACAAAAGCCACCACCCACCTGTAGCTGTGCATGCAGCTCTCTGTACAATAAACATCCATAATACCAACAAATAAAATTCATAATGATAAAAATAATAATCCACACACGGGCGCATGTCAAACACATGAAATAGAAAATTGGAGCCTGCTGAGCCTGTCATGAAACCGATCACATTTACAAACTCCTTATGAAAAGTAAGGGGTTAGTTGTTAATGCATGTTCACAGACATGACACAAAATTCTCCAAGACTGCAGTTGACAACCTGCAAAGTAAAGCAAGTTTAACAAATAAAGCACAATCTGCTCCCTGGGTTGCTGTTAGAGGCTGCAATACAATTAGGTAAAACATCAAAACAAAGCAAGTCATCACAAATTCCGTCACATACATTTTGTCACACTGTCAGGCAAGTCCAGAGTTGTTGTCATACACTGTCTTGGCTCAGAGTCTTGACTGCCAATGCTGGTATAGTCACGTCTGGTCACAATCTTGAAATGGGCCTTCTCCATTGAAGTCTTTTGTTGTCAATGGTGCCCCAGAGTCATCCTAAACCCATATTTAGTCCAAAATGAGCCCTGATCAATCTTGCTTTTTCAAATCTGTAGTATCTCTATATTTTTCAGGTGAGAGGAATGTTATCCTCTGCTGTGATCACATCACCCCAACCTTGAATCATGTTAACCATTCACAATACACAAACCCCATCCCAAGTACAGACTTGACATTCATACAGCATTACAGACAAACTGTCATCCCACAACACACACATAAAACATACAATATTAAATTGTAAAAAGAACCCTCCCTACGCAAAATTTTCTCCTCAATTAAAATTTCCCTTTTTTATTTTAAATCAAAAATTAATATCTAATTGTCTGGTCTCCTGTCCTCCTCCTGTTGCGGCATGGTGTTGTTCAGTGCGGCATGGTGTTGTTCAGTGTGGGATGGTGTTGTTCAGTGTGGCATGGTGTTCAGTGCGGCATGGTGTTGTTCAGTGCGGCATGGTGTTGTTCAGTGCGGCATGGTGTTGTTCAGTGCGGCATGGTGTTGTTCAGTGCGGCATGGTGTTGTTCAGTGAGGTGTCGTGTTGTTCAGTGCGGTATCGTGTTGTTCAGTGCAGTATCGTTGTGTTGTTCGTATTGTGTTGTTCGTATTGTGTTGTGTTGTTCGTATTGTGTTGTGTTGTTCGTATTGTGTTGTTCGTATTGTGTTGTTCGTATTGTGTTGAGTTGTTCGTATTGTGTTGTGTTGTTCGTATTGTGTTGCCTTTAACACTTAGCCTCTAACACTTAGCCTCTAACACTTAGCCTCTAACACTTAGCCTCTAACACTTAGCCTCTAGCACCTAGAAGGTAAATAAATAGGAAGGAAGGACTCACCGGTGACGTCTTCGCCCACGTCCAAGCGTTGTACTTTGTATTTTCATCCTTCTGACAGTGGAAAACACATAGCCGACAAACACCGTGGAACCTAAACGAATGAAAGAAAACTATCATTTGGCCACAACCAACATTCACAGATACAACACAATGTGACGTGCGGGGTTGAGGTTAAAGGTTGAGTGAAGGGCCCTCGTTTTAAACTACTTTTTGAAAAGGAGTGGGAACAAGTAAGACGTATTTAATTTATTTAATGGGAAGTAGTAAGACTTATTAAATTTATTTAATCTACTTTTCTTCCCAGGCAAAATTTGATGTGCTGCAATTCCAAATTTCCAAAGTGAATGAAGGAATGAAATCCTTTAAATTATGATTTTGTATAAATACTAGGCATAAACACAAAATCTACGGCACAAAATGGGCAGACTTTACTTGTTTGAAAAGGACTGGTTACAAGACATACTTTTTTAATTTATTTAATGGGAAGAAGACTTATTTAGTTTAATTGATCTATTTTTGTTCCCTGGCAAAATTCGATTTGCTGCAATTCCAAATTTCCAAAGTGAATGAAGGAAAGAAGTCGTTTAAATTATGATTTTGTATAAATACTAGGCATAGACACAAAATCTACGGCACAAAATGGGCAGACTTTACTTGTTTGAAGAGGACTGGTTACAAGACAAACTTTTCTGATATATTTAATGGGAAGAAGACTTATTTAGTTTATTTCATCTATTTTTGTTCCCTGGCAAAATTGGATTTGCTGAAATTGTATTTTGCCAAATCTTGACTTGAGACCTGATAGGAAGTATTAAACGCTTAGTCAAATCAATACAAATTGGTAATAAGAGCGAGTAATGTTGGTTGAACCGATGAATGAAGGTTGAAAGCAATTTAAATTGTGACTTTGTATAAATACTAGATATTAACAGAACATCTACTGCGCAAAATGGGCAGAGTTTACTTGTTTGAGAAGGAGTGGCTTATTCAAAACTAAGATTTATTTAATCTGTTTGTTCCCAAGCAAAATTGGATGTGATGCAATTCCAAATTTCACCACATGATGGTGCCCAATTTTGACTTCATAGGACATATTAAACACTTAGCTTGTTACTATGTTCAAGGTAATCAGATTTGTTTATTATTCTAATGGCCTTTTCAAAACTATTCTGGATTACTACTTTGGATCTATTCTACATTACTTGGCAACAACATACTCTGTAACAGATTAGGCAGTATAATCACATATGTTAACTTGAGAGTGCCCACACTCAATCTACTTATCGTGATGTGTTAAATCAATTACTGTTAGACATTATTTGTCTGATAATCTACCGAATCTTTGAATTGAAGAATTTGTGATTTAATTAATAGCTTGTTATTATGTTCAGGGTAATCAGACTTGTATATAATTCTAATGGCCTTCTTTTGAAAACTATTCTGAATTACAACTTTGGATCTTATATTACTTTGCAACAATATACTCGGTGACGGATTAGGCAGTATAATCACATATGTTAACTTCAGTGCCCACACTGTATTTATTTATGGTTATTTGTTAAATCAAGTACTGTTAGACATGAAATAGGAAGTGTTTAACATAAATGTTATGGCTACTCACCATTGTAGCTCGCTCCTGGTCAATGATACTTGTAGCTCGCTCCTGGTCAATGATACGAGCCTCTTCTTGCAGTGGAAAACTTACAGCCAACAAACACCGTGGAACCTAAAGGAAGGAAATTAAACATTATTTAGCCTCAACCAACATTCACAGATGTAACGCAACGCAAACTACACAAACGTAAATCTTTTTAAACCTAATGAGTTGTACTTACCGTGTACGCTCTAGACGGTCCACTTGCAAGCAGAAAATAAAGATATTTCTGTTGATAGTCGTCGTGTTTGTATCCGTTGTCTCGCTCAAGGCCATTGCGCCCACAGATTTCAATTTTGGCGACAGTTCAGCCTATTGACGTCATTTCCGCGGTGTAATACCCGCATATCTGAAACGGCAAAGTTAAGAGTAGAGTTAAATAAAGTTTTTAATCAACGCAATCATTTACAACCGTTGACCAGTCGAAATAATCGTCGAAATTCGACGTTCCCCCCAAACGCCACACTCACTCGCTTTTCAGGGCAACAAAAGTACTTCTTTTTAAAAACGATGAGTTGTACTTACCGTGTACGCTCTGGACGGTCCAGTTGCAAGCAGAAAATAAAAATATTTCTCTCGTTAGTCGTATGTTACCATCCGCTGTGTCTTTGTCAACATCGCCATTTTCCTACTTCCTGTTGCGAGCCACGCCCACGGATTTAAATTCTGGCGGAAGAGCCCGCCCATTGGCGTCGTTTTCGCGTATAGCAAATTCGATTGGTTGGGAAGGGGGCGCGGTTATGCAGCCAAGGGGTCCTGTGATCGGTGGGATGTAAAGTAGGCGTCGACGTCACGTCCGCGTCACGTGACCACGACGTGGCAGACGTCATATAGTAACCGCTGTTTTGTTTAGTAGACTTACAGTTGTTATGCATTGACATAATGGCGCACACTCCAAATGGATTTGAATAAATTAAATAATTCTTCTGCCCACTCCCTTTTAAACAAGTTAACTCTCCCCGCGGATTTGAATTCCGGCGGAAGTTTCGCCCATCGACGTCACGTCTGTCACGTGACCACAACGTGGCAGATGTCATATAGCAACCGCTGTTTTGTTTAGTAGATTTACAGTTGTTATGCATTGGCATAATGGTGTGCACTCAAAATAGATTTAAATAAATTAAATATTTCTTCTGCCCACTCCCTTTTAAACAAGTTAACTCTGCCTACGGATTCTAATTTCGGAGGAAGGTCCGTCCATTGATGTCTTGTCGGCGTCACTTGACCACGACGTAGGGACGTCATATAGTAACCACTGTTTTGATCAGTAGACTTAGTTATTATGCGTTGACATAATGGCACACTGGTTAGCATGTCCACCTCTTAAGCATGATGTTGCGGGTTCGACGCCTGATCAATGGAGTGAGCATGGTGTTGTTCAGTGCGGCATAATGTTGTTCAGTGCGGCATAATGTTGTTCAGTGCGGCATGGTGTTGTTCAGTGCGGCATGGTGTTGTTCATTGCGGCATGGTGTTGTTCAGTGCGGCATGGTGTTGTTCAGTGCGGCATGGTGTTGTTCAGTGTGGCATGGTGTTGTTCAGTGCGGCATGGTGTTGTTCAGTGGGGCATGGTGTTGTTCAGTGCGTCATAGTGTTGTTTAGTGCGGGATGGTGTTGTTCAGTGCGGCATGATGTTTTTCAGTGCGGCATGGTGTTGTACAGTGCAGGATGGTGTTGTTCAGTGTGGCATGGTGTTGTTCAGTGCAGCATGGTGTTGTGCAGTGCGGCATGGTGTTGTTCAGTGTGGCATCGCGTTGTTCAGTGCGGCATGGTGTTGTTCAGTGCGGGATGGTGTTGTTCAGTGCGGCATGGTTTTGTTCAATGCGGCATGGTGTTGTTCAGTGCGGGATGGTGTCGTTTAGTGCGGCATGGTGTTTTTCAGTGCGGCATAATGTTGTTTAGTGTGACATGGTGTTGTTCAGTGCGGCATGGTGTTGTTCAGTATGGCATAATGTTGTTCAGTGCGGCATAATGTTGTTCAGTGCGGGATGGTGTTGTTCAGTGCAGGATGGAGTTGTTCAGTGCAGCATGGTGTTGTTCAGTGCGGGATGGTGTCTTTCAGTGCGGCATGGTGTCGTTCAGTGCGGCATGGTGTCGTTCAGTGCGGCATGGTGTCGTTCAGTGCAGCATGGTGCGTTCAGTGCGGCATGGTGTTGTTCAGTGCGGCATGGTGTTGTTCATTGCGGGATGGTGTTGTTCAGTGCGGCATGGTGTTGTTCAGTGCGGCATGGTGTTGTTCAGTGCGGCATGGTGTTGTTCAGTGCGGCATGGTGTTGTTCAGTGCGGCATGGTGTTGTTCAGTGCGGCATGGTGTTGTTCAGTGTGGCATAATGTTGTTCAGTGCGGCATGGTGTTCAGTGCAGGATGGTGTTGTTCAGTGCCGGGATGGTGTTGTTCAGTGCAGGATGGTGTTGTTCAGTGCGGCATGGTGATGTTCAAAGCGGCATGGTGTTGTTCAGTGCGGGATGGTGTTGTTCAGTGCGGCATAATGTTGCTCAGTGCGGCATAATGTTGTTCAGTGCGGCATGGTGTTGTTCAGTGCGGCATAATGTTCTTCATTGCGGGATGGTGTTGTTCAGTGCGGCATGGTGTTGTTCAGTGTGGCATGGTGTTGTTCAGTGCGGCATGGTGTTGTTCATTGCGGCATGGTGTTGTTCAGTGCGGTATGGTGTTGTTCAGTGCGGCATGGTGTTGTTCATTGCGGCATGGTGTTGTTCAGTGCGGCATGGTGTTGTTCAGTGCGGCATGGTGTTGTTCAGTGCGGCATAATGTTGTTCAGTGCGGCATAATGTTGTTCAGTGCGGCATGGTGTTGTTCAGTGCGGGATGGTTTTGTTCAGTGCAGGATGGTGTTGTTCAGTGCGGCATGGTGTTGCTCAATGCGGCATGGTGTTGTTCAGTGCGGGATGGTGTCGTTTAGTGCGGCATGGTGTTTTTCAGTGCGGCATAATGTTGTTCAGTGCGGCATGGTGTTGTTCAGTGCGGCATGGTGTTGTTCAGTGCGGCATAATGTTGTTCAGTGCGGCATAATGTTGTTCAGTGCGGGATGGTGTTGTTCAGTGCAGGATGGTGTTGTTCAGTGCGGCATGGTGTTGTTCAGTGCGGGATGGTGTCTTTCAGTGCGGCATGGTGTCGTTCAGTGCGGCATGGTGTCGTTCAGTGCAGCATGGTGTCGTTCAGTGCGGCATGGTGTTGTTCAGTGCGGCATGGTGTTGTTCATTGCGGGATGGTGTTGTTCAGTGCGGCATGGTGTTGTTCAGTGCGGCATGGTGTTGTTCAGTGCGGTATCGTGTTGTTCAGTGCGGTATCATGTTGTTCAGTGCGGTATCGTGTTGTTCAGTGCTGTATCGTTGTGTTGTCCGTATTGTGTTGTGTTGTTAGTAATGTGTTGTGTTTTTCGTATTGTGTTGTGTTGTTCGTATTGTGTTGTGTTGTTCATATTGTGTTGTTCGTATTGTGTTGAGTTGTTCGTATTGTGTTGTGTTGTTCGTATTGTGTTGCCTTTAACACTTAGCCTCTAACACTTAGCCTCTAACACTTAGCCTCTAGCACCTAGAAGGTAAATAAATAGGAAGGAAGGACTCACCGGTGACGTCTTTGCCCACGTCCAAGCGTACTTTGTATTTTCATCCTTCTGACAGTGGAAAACATATAGCCAACAAACACCGTGGAACCTAAACGAATGAAAGAAAACTATCATTTGGCCACAACCAACATTCACAGATACAACACAATGTGACGTGCGGTGGTAGAGGTTAAAGGTTGAGTGAAGGGCCCTCGTTTTAAACAACTTTTTTGAAAAGGATTGGGAATAAGTAAGACATATTTAATTTATTTAATGGGAAGTAGTAAGAGCTATTGAATTTAATCTATGTATTATATTCTATTGTATTGTATTCTGTTGTATTCTTTTGGATTGTATTCACACTAACCCCACTAAAACTTCAGCCCACAAAAACTCGCCTCTGGCGCCTAGCCTCTGGCACTTAGCCTCTAACACTTAGCCTTTAACATTCAGCCTTTAACACTTAGCCTAGAAGGTGAATAAATAGGGTTAAAGGTTGAGTGAAGGGCCCTCGTTTTAAACTACTTTTTTGAAAAGGAGTGGGAACAAGTAAGACGTATTTAATTTATTTAATGGGAAGTAGTAAGACTTATTAAATTTATTTAATCTACTTTTTGTCACGTGCTGGTGCCACCGGCGACAGGACCACGCCCCCCTGTCAATGGAATCGCCGTCACCTGCCACGGGCTGATGGACAGCACTATATCAGCGCCGCCAGCGCAGACCTGAGTGTCAGTCTGTCCCTTGATGCTGCCTTGCTCATCAGTCCCGAAGCTACGGACCCGCTTGACTACTTGGAACCCCCGCAGAATCGTTTGTCCTCTCCAGCCCGATCGCCGCTCCAGCGCCCGCTGTTCCCATCATACCCTTCTCCAATATAAGTCCGTCGCTACGCACTTGGCTGTACTGTCCGTTCCCTTACAGTACAGACTGACCAACGCTATGCAGCCAGCGAACGACGAGACGGCATTGAGTCGACTGGAGCGAGCCGAGACCGCCGTCAGCAGCCTGTCTGCCGACATCCGGCACCTGATCAAGGTTGGTCAGCAGCAACAGCTACAGCAGCAGGAGATGGCCCAAGCCCTCCAGAGACTGTCGGTGGCTGCGTCCCCGGCTGTCACGGTACCCCCGCACCGCTCGTCTGCCGAGGCCAGGACGCTCGTGGACGTCCCGGAGCCCCGCCTTGGCAACATCGAGAAGTTTAACGGCGATCCCAAGCACGTGAGGGCATTCGTGACGAACTGCCGCATAATGTTCAGCCTCCAGCCAATCACGTTTTCGTCGGAATCAGCCAAGGTCGGGTTCGTCCTAACCCACCTCACGGGCGAGGCGCGGCTGTGGGGCCTGGCCTGTCATCCCGGCGCGGCACGCACGAGGTACGTGGTGGCACAGCGTTTCTGGTGGCCCACCTGGCAAGTGGACACCAGCGATTACGTCAGAGCCTGCTCAATTTGTAACCGCTACAAGACGTCTACTCGTCCTCCGGCCGGGCTGCTTCAACCCTTGCCGGTCCCCCAGCGTCCCTGGTCTCACCTGTCGATCGACTTTGTCACGGGCCTCCCCCCCTCTGAGGGAAACACGGTGGTCCTCACGGTGGTGGACCGTTTTAGCAAAATGACGCATTTCATCCCTCTGCCTAAGCTCCCATCTGCGAAGCAGACGGCGTCCATCATGGTGCGGGAGGTGTTTCGCCACCACGGTCTCCCACAGGACATCGTGTCAGACCGAGGACCTCAATTCGCTTCCACCTTCTGGACGGAGTTCTGCCGACTCCTCGGCGCCACGGCCAGCCTCTCCTCGGGGTTTCACCCTCAGTCCAACGGTCAAGCGGAGCGCCTGAACCAGGAACTGGGCAGGTCTCTCCGATGCATGGCCGCCGGGGACCAGCGCGGGTGGGTCCAACAGCTTCCCTGGGTAGAGTACGCTCACAATTCCCTCCCCAGCTCGGCTACTGGACTTTCGCCTTTCCACTGCGTCTTCGGGTACCAGCCACCCTTGTTCGCCCACCAGGAGCGTGGTGCGGCGTGCCCGTCGGCCCAGGCTTGTGTCCGCCGTTGTCATCGCGCCTGGGCGAGGGCCCGGGTCACTCTTCTCCGCTCTGTTTCAGGCTACGCCCGCCAGGCGAACAAGCACCGGACACCGGCTCCGGAGTACAGAGTGGGGCAGCGTGTGTGGCTCTCGACGCGGGATTTGCCGCTGCGAGCAGGATCCCGCAAACTGGCGCCCCGCTTTGTTGGACCGTTCCCTATTCAGAAGGTGATTGGCCCGGCCGCAGTCCGTCTTCTCCTTCCAGAGTCCATGAAGGTTCACCCCACGTTCCACGTGTCCCGTGTGCGGCCCATCCATGAGAGCGCGTTGGCGCCGGCGCCCGTTCCGCCGCCGCCGCCCCAGCTCGTTGAGGGGGGCCCGGCTTACGCTGTCCGCTCCCTGCTCCGATCGCGGCGGCGCGGTCGTGGTCTCCAATACCTCGTGGACTGGGAGGGTTATGACGACGCGCACCGCTCCTGGGTTCCGAGCCGCTGGATACTCGACCGTTCGCTCATCACGGAGTTACATCGCTGCCATCCGGACCAACCGGGTCCTCGGCGCGGGCGCCCGAGGAGGGACGAGGGGAGGTCTTGCCCGCCGGTACCGGGGTCTTCTGCTCCCGCGTCCGTCGATCCTGCGTCTGGCGAGGTGTCGGACGTTTCGGCGGTGTGCTGACCCCCCCACCTGGTCGCCCGGGGAATTGCCTGCCTTTTTTGTTTTTTTTGTTTTGTTTTTGGTTCCTGGGGACGTCGGGAGCCGTCCCTTGTGGGGGGGGTTCTGTCACGTGCTGGTGCCACCGGCGACAGGACCACGCCCCCCTGTCAATGGAATCGCCGTCACCTGCCACGGGCTCATGGACAGCACTATATCAGCGCCGCCAGCGCAGACCTGAGTGTCAGTCTGTCCCTTGATGCTGCCTTGCTCATCAGTCCCGAAGCTACGGACCCGCTTGACTACTTGGAACCCCCGCAGAATCGTTTGTCCTCTCCAGCCCGATCGCCGCTCCAGCGCCCGCTGTTCCCATCATACCCTTCTCCAATATAAGTCCGTCGCTACGCACTTGGCTGTACTGTCCGTTCCCTTACACTTTTCTTCCCAGGCAAAATTTGATGTGCTGCAATTCCAAATTTCCAAAGTGAATGAAGGAATGAAATCCTTTAAATTATGATTTTGTATAAATACTAGGCATAAACACAAAATCTACGGCACAAAATGGGCAGACTTTACTTGTTTGAAAATGACTGGTTACAAGACAGACTTCTTTAATTTATTCAATGGGAAGAAGACTTATTTAGTTTAATTGATCTATTTTTGTTCCCTGGCAAAATTCGATTTGCTGCAATTCCAAATTTCCAAAGTGAATGAAGGAATGAAGTCGTTTAAATTATGATTTTGTATAAATACTAGGCATAGACACAAAATCCACGGCACAAAATGGGCAGACTTTACTTGTTTGAAGAGGACTGGTTACAAGAAAGACTTTTCTGATTTATTTAATGGGAAGAAGACTTATCTATTTTTGTTCCCTGGCAAAATTGGATTTGCTGAAATTGTATTTTGCCAAATCTTGAATTGAGACCTGATAGGAAGTATTAAACGCTTAGTTAAATCGATACAAGTTGGTAATAAGAGCGAGTAATGTTGGTTGGACCGATGAATGAAGGTTGAAAGCAATTTAAATTATGACTTTGTATAAATACTAGATATTAACAGAACATCTACTGCGCAAAAATGGCAGAGTTTACTTGTTTGAGAAGGAGTGGCTTATTCAAAACTAAGATTTATTTAATCTGTTTGTTCCCAGGCAAAATTGGATGTGATGCAATTCCAAATTTCACCACATGATGGTGCCCAATTTTGACTTCATAGGACATATTAAACACTTAGCTTGTTATTATGTTCAAGGTAATCAGATTTGTTTATTATTCTAATGGCCTTTTCAAAACTATTCTGGATTACTACTTTTGATCTATTCTACATTACTCGGCAACAACATACTCTGTAACAGATTAGGCAGTATAATCACATATGTTAACTTGAGAGTGCCCACACTCAATCTACTTATCGTGATGTGTTAAATCAATTACTGTTAGACATTATTTGTCTGATAATCTACCAAATCTTTGAATTGAAGAATTTGTGATTTAATTAATAGCTTGCTATTATGTTCAGGGTTAGCGGTGTGACGCGGTGCCTCTGTCACCGTGGCGGGGGGTATATGTCGGCATCGGAGCGTCTGCCAACGTCTGAGACCGGCTGGCAGTGTATCGGAGGTGTCGAGTGCGGTGCCGCTGGAGCTCACTCACCAGCTGGTGTTAGGGCCACAGAATGAAGGCCAAGGAGAAGAATAGAAAGAGAAACAGAAACTTCTCCTCCAATTGTTTGATTTGTCTCTTCTGAGCTTCGATGAATTCTTTCAGCTCTTTGTTCCTCTAGGATGGACAAATGGAAAGTGGCCTTCAAAAGCCAGTAAGCGTGCAAGTAGTCAAAGTCAAAGTCAAAGTCAAAGTCAGCTTTATTGTCAATTTCTCCACATGCCAAAGACACACAAAGAAACCGAAATTTCGTTCCCCCCTATCCCACGGTGACAAGACATGGCGCACAACAGACAAACAGTAAACAAGTATAACAAAAGCGTGCTGAATAAATAATGAATAAATAACACAACAATAAATAAATAAATAAATAGGAGGAGCAGAAAAAAAAAAGGAGCAAGTGCGCGTACAGCAGAGCGCAACAGTGCCGCACGCTACGCAGAAGGGGGTAGCGAGTTCAGGGCCCTAACAGCCTGGAGAAAGAAGCTGTTGGCGAGTCTGGTGGTGCGGGAGCGCAGGCTCCTGTACCTCTTCCCAGAGGGCAGAAGGTCAAACAAAGAGTGAGCCGGGTGACTCACATCTCTGGCAATCGAGGTTGCCTTGCGGGCGACATGGGAGGTGTAAATGTCCTTCAGGGAGGGTAGCGAAGCACCAATAATCTTACCAGCCGTATTCACTATGCGCTGCAGGGCCTTCAAGTTCTGTTCAGTGCAGTTACCACCCCAGACAGCGATGCAACTGGTGAGGACGCTCTCAATGGTGCCACGGTAAAATGTAGACAGGACTGCCTGAGGAGCACATGCACGCCTGAGCTTCCGCAGGAAGTACAAGCGGCGCTGAGCTTTCTTTGCCAGTGACGAGGTGTTTTCGGACCAGGAGAGGTCCTCACTGATGTGCACCCCCAGGAACTTGGTGCAGCTCACCCTCTCCACCACAGCACCGTCGATGATCAGCGGCAGGTGTGTTGTGTGACCCTTCCGGAAGTCAACAATCATTTCCTTGGTCTTATTGACGTTCAGCAGGAGGTTGTTGTCCCTGCACCACGTGGTCAGAAGGTCAACTTCCGACCTGTACCGAGTCTCATCGCCCTTCGTGATGAGACCCACCAAAGTCGTGTCGTCAGCAAACTTCACTATGCGGTTGTCGCTGTAGGTCGCAGTGCAGTCATGCGTCAGCAGGGTGAAGAGCAATGGACTGAGCACGCAGCCCTGGGGGGCTCCCGTGCTCAGCGTGATGCTGGCGGAGATTTTGTCGCCAACACGCACCACCTGAGGCCTCTGACAGAGGAAGTCCAGTATCCAGTTGCAGAGGGAGGTACTGAGGCCCAGCTCGTCGAGTTTGCAGATGAGTCGCTGCGGCACAATGGTGTTGAAGGCAGAGCTGAAGTCCACAAACAGCAACCTCACATATGAGTCCTTTCTCTCCAGGTGGGTGAGGGCCGAGTGGAGGGCAGAGCAGATGGCATCCTCAGAGGACCGCTTGGCACGGTACGCAAACTGGAAAGGGTCAATGGTGGGGGGGAGAACGGACTTGATGTGCTCCATGACCAGCCGCTCAAAGCACTTCATGATGATGGGCGTCAGTGCCACAGGGCGGTAGTCATTGAAGCAGGACGGTGCAGGTTTCTTTGGCACAGGAACGATGGTGGCAGCCTTGAAACACGAGGGGACGATGGCCTGCTGCAGGGAAACGTTAAAGATGTCCGTGAAGACACCCGACAGCTCCCCAGCACAGTCCTTCAGCGCTCGACCCGGGATGTTGTCAGGGCCCGCCGCCTTACGGGTGTCAATAGCGGCAAGCGCCCTCCTCACACCGTCGGCAGAGAGGCAGGGTAAGTGCCGGGCTGGCTTTGGGCCCTTACCTGTTGCGCGCTGTGCAGCAGTTCCATTCTCTCTTGGAGGATGCAAGCGTCGCGCTCCCTCAACTCGCACATCAGGGCTCGCTTCCATTGGTCCACGGCGCTCCTAAGCTCTTCTCTCTGATCCGCCGTCAGCACGTCATTCACGCCAGCGTGGCTGGCTTTTTCGCCGTCCGTGGCGGGGCAGTCCCGCTGCGGTAGCGCCTCGTACAACATGGCCTCCAGCTCCAGGATCCTCTGGGCCGCAATCCTCGTCCATCAGTGGTCCGGCGGGAGATTTGAGGGCGGCTTACCTTATGAGCCTGGTCCATAGAACGCTTCCTGAAGTCCAACTCTTCATCCAGGTAGCCCTTCTGGTTACAGAACATATCCTAGCACAGCTCAAGGTCAGAATTGTTGGGGCACATTGCCGGAGTTCCCCTTGGCTGATGTCGCGTGTCTGTCTACCTTCTCACTTTCAATGTCCAACATCTACTGTTGAAGTGCTGACTTGGTCACTTTGATGTATTCTAACCACTGAGGAAAGGCTGCTGTCACATAAGCAGAATGCGAGAGCGTGCGTGGACGTGCGCGTTACCTTCTCGGCTAGGGTGAGAAGGGTCCTGCCGTGAATCACGACCACCTGCTCCTCGTTGGTGAGATTCTGCAAGAGCCCAAAGGCACAGCGTCAACAAGCTTCTTTCAGCGCAAAGCCTTCCAAAAGTCACATTTGAGCCGCCGAGTCTCGTGGAGTGCGAACATAAGGAGTTCGACATACACTTACGGCGTTATCGCCCAGGATGTCCTGCTTCTTCATCAGATCACTGATGACGATGTCCGGGGGAAAGGCGCAAGGAGCAATGTAAGGGGTTCTGGGACCTCAGGTTAAGGTTAGGGTTCCGAGGGACGCCTTACGTACGCTCACGCCCTCGGCCTCGCAGTAGATCTGCAAAGGGCTGAGGCCGTCTGGGAAACGGACTTGCAGAAACTTCAAGACGGGGGAGCGCCACGCCCTCTTCCTGAAAGGCAGAGGCATGCATCCGTCCGTCCGTCCGTCTGTCACATCTCTGGCCTCAACACGCTTGTGCGAGTCTTCCCACCTCCAGCTCCAGGATGCGGAACTCAAGCAGTTCGTTTTGGTCTCGGATATCCTGGATGTGCTCTTTCAGACGCGCTTCTTCCGCCTCCATCCGCATGACCTGAAAAGACAGTCAGACCTCATCTGCGGGGCTTCCCGCAGTGTGACGCCAAGCGACTCCGCCCAGCGCCTTTCTTTCCGTCACCTTTTCGGCCAACTGCTGATTGCTCTGACGCAGCAGCTGCTTCTCCTCCACCCACTTGACATTCTAGAAGAGACAAACGCGTGGACAGCTTTGGAATGTTGTGTCATTTTCATCCACAAATTCTTTGGTTGACTGGAAAATGACATTTGCTTTTCTCCGCATTTTCCCAGCCACGTTCAGGGGGGGGGGGGGGGGTTGGTCCAGTAATGCCAGACGAATGAGTGACTGAAGAATGTAGCTATTTTGTCTGAGAAAAAGGTGTGCTCATTGATGAGCTTACCTGTCCTTGTTGCTTCAGCGCTGACTCCAGATCTGCTACTCTGCTTTGATAGTGACCCATTTCTACCATCAGCTTTTCTCTGGTCTGAAAGGAGGAGGAGGGAGGCTCCTCCTCCTCCTTTCAGACCAGAGAACACCCGAGGCTGGGTGAGAACGGGGAGGCTGCGACCCGGCCGGGGGTTGCGGGAAGGGGCGCCACCTTGATCTCCTTCTCGGCGTCGTAGTCCCCTCCGCTGGTCTGGGCGAGCAGAGCATAGGCTCGTTGCAGCACTTGATATTCTTGCGTCAGCTGGCGGTAGCGAAGCTCCGCCTCCTCATGCACACACCAATGCAACACAGCACTAGTACCAGAATCAGTCAGACCGGCGACAAAGCACCCGCGACGCAAAGATGAGTCCGATTCCAGGCTGAAGAGGAATGTTTGGCGCCAATACGCTGGCAGAAATGGCGGGCTACCTCTTCGGGTTCCGTGTCGGGGGTTCTGTCGGTGTGAAAAGACAAGGACGATCCGTCCAAGTCCACCAACACGTCTTCGTCGTAGCCGTAAAATGTTTCGATGACCTGCGGGCGCGGAAGCAAACATCTCTCTGAACAAACTGAAGCGACACCTCACGATGAATCGACGAGAGGAACGATAGCGAGAAAAAGGCCATTTCATCTTGCGCAACACCAAGCAGCCGCAAACAAACAGACTCACCTTGCAGGACCTCACGCTTTGTTCCTCCTCAGAGATTCTCGACGTCGGTATCGTAGCAGCAAATCTCTCTCCTGTCGACACAAATAATCCGCCTTTGAGATTCTTTGGATGCAAAGGGAACGAACGGCTCCGGCGCAGAAACAAACGCGACTCACAATGACATTTGTGACATGAGCTCCTGTCTCCAGAGCCTGAAAAACACGTCACCGGCGATGATTGGAGGGACGCTCGTCTTTTCCAAAAGTGACAACTACAGGGTGTGTCAGGGTTTTCCAGATTATCTTTATCGTATGATTATGTTGCTTTGACTTTGACTGCGACCTGTAATAAATAATATTATTTATCCCTTATTTATCCCTATCATAAGCGATAGCAACTTCCTACACAAAGTTGTAAAACACCCCTTGCTATGTTTTGACTAGAGGTCAAGGGCTTTCTCCATTCAATCCACGCTTACACCCACCCTGTTTCTCTTAATAAAAATGCTCGTGCAGGAGCCGAGAGTCAGACTTAATTCGTACAACGGATGGACTCTCCACCTGCAGGTGTCCAAAAGAACTTACTTGTCTCCCGTGTGGTTCTTCCAAAATAAGTTGGAGCGAGCGCAACTCTAACAGGGTGCATTTTGCCACTAGCTGCCTACGGACAATGACGTCGCGCTCGCGGCTAATGGTTGACGGGCTGAGCAGCCGGGCGAGTCCGTCGTTTTCAGCGCACAGCGAGTGGCAAAGGCGCTGACAAAACGGGAGCTTTGAGCTGCTGAAAACGGCAAAACAAGTCAAGTGTTCAAACGCGTGCGCACAATGCTCCTGCTTGAAAGGTCGGAATTTAAGGGGCCAATTTTTTGGATGGCGGCTGCCGGCCAAGCTTTGGACGGAAAAGGTTTCCTGGCGACAGCGAGCGAGCGCGTCACAGCCGTACGTGCACCGAGTCGCCTGCCTGAAGACCTTGGACACGTCATCGATGATGTGCCGCTGCTCCACAACTTGAAGGAACTCCATTTCACCGTCCTGCTGGCCGCAACCGCGGTCCAGGTCATTGAGCGAACTAGGCCTTCTCTGTGGAACACAAATGCAGTGGACTCTGTTGGCACGCCGCCGTTGTCCACGTCGACTTACCAAGCTTGCCATCTCCTCGTTCTCCTGGGTGACAAAGCGCACTTTGTTTTCAAGGCGACATAGCACCAGCGAGAGTTCTTCATTCTTCCTGCTCAGGCGTTTGTTTTTGTACAGGAGTGGCAGAAACTGGCTTTCTGTTTCTCTCAGTCGCTTTAGCTGCAAGCATGAAGTGCGGGATGTGAAAGACGCACAACACGCGGGCCAGAACGTATCCATTCCTTTTGCATCGGTTTGAACGGAATCGTGGCATTGGCTCCCAATAAAAGACATCTACCAGGCAACCGACTCGCCGCGCCGCTCAACTAATAAGCAAGCGCAATGGGTGCCTCGCTGGATGGCGCGCATCAAACGTAGCGCAAACCTTCAAGCGTGCCGTCAATAAATTACCAGTTCATCGCGCTCTTCAGAAAGCAGGGCGTTTCGATCCTCCAGTTTCCTGATGACTGCGCTGAGCTCAGCGATTTTCAGATGAAACCGTCGCGTGTCCCGATCCTCCTGAGACTGAAAACGCCCCGCAACACACACACACAACCACTCGTTCGAAGTTCAAAACTGTTTTTGTGCTACCTTCCTCCAGCAACGAACTAAGTCATGCGTACTGCAAGTGTATGATGAGGTGGCTTACGCTGTGAAGAGGATTGCTAGTAGCGGCGTTGACCCCACTTCCAGGGTAGTTTAGGCCCGCCCTTTAGGAATCCCTCAGGGCAGCGATCTGCTGCTCGGCAGCCTGAGTCTGCAGCTGAAGGCGGTGGACGTGGCCGGCCCCAGGGCTTTATCCAAAACACTAACCGCTCTGTCTTTCAGCTTGATCTCATCCATCTGGATGTACAAACGGGGAGCGTTCAGGCAGGCCGGCAAACTCATTTGCCAGAATTGCGACAAAAACAAAGAGAGCGACCGGCCAATTTTTTTCTTGAATCGACTAGAGCACCTTTGCTGTGACAAAAGCGAAGCGAGCAACCGGACATTTTCTTCTTGTGAAATAGAATAGAATGCCTTAGGTGTCATTGCACTGCAGGTATACGACGAAATTGGGAACATAGCCACGCACCGCGCATCTGATCAGTCCTACCAGTCAGCGGATCTCCCTCTCGCAGTCTCTCTTGGTTCGGCTCAGCTCCTCCCGATGCTGGTGATGAGCCGATCGGAGCTCGTCCGCTCGGGACTGCCAGGCCTGCTGGGCCGCTGCCAGGGTTTCTTCCGCGCTCCTGGTGGAGGCGACACCGCTCGGTCTCCCAACACCGCCGCGTCTACTCCACCTCCGCCAGCAAAGCGCCCCCGCTCCTCACCTGAGCAGACATTGCGCCACACCGGGCCGTTGAGACCGCAACGGAGCGCCGCGACGCTTACTGGGGACAAGCTACACAATACGGTAGCGGCCGCATCGGAGCCCGACGTGGCATGCGGATAGTCAGACACGGATTGAGCGGATCACCTTGTCCATGGAGTCGTCCCTCAGGCTGAGGACCAAGGCATTCAGTCGCTGGATCTCTCCATCTTTGATTTTGATCACTCTCATCAGCTCCATTTCATACTGCCGCAGTAATGTCTCCCTGGTAACGGCTAACTCTTTCTGCTTCTCCTCATGGAGTTTGCGTTTGAGTTCCGTCATGGCGGTGGTGGCACGATGGTGCTCCGCCCGCAGGTCCTGACTTCTCTCTCTCTCCAGACAGCTGACCTGACATGACTTAGACTTAGACAAACTTTATTGTCATATTGTCTGCACACGGTGCATACAAAACGAAATTTCGTTGCATACGTCTTACAACAAAGTAGTGATATTGCAGTTGAATAGAAGTAACATATCCTATGAAAATATATTGTCAAACGCACCTCTTTCAATAAGGTGCCCCCGGCTTCCCGGTAACGGGTTTGTCTTAGCCGGGTTCGGAGATTCGTCCGTAATCTAACCACCCGAGTTAAATTAACTCCACCGGAATCAATCTAATTTCTGTACGACGCCAATCCCTCTCAAGAGCCGAGTAACTCAATTCGAGGCAAGACTTCGAAGTGACCGCATCGTATTGATGGCTCCCCGCTAATGTTTGAAGTTCTTATTATGTTACGGATATTTTTAGATGTCTTTGTTAAGACCTCAGGGATTCGTTTGTATAGCGCACCCAAGCACTAGTTTTGCCGAAGTAAATGTTGATATGGGTCCGTTCCACTTGGTCGCTCATGCAGCGAGCCGACCAACTTGTTTATTCGAAAGAGAATCGAATTAATAAAAGTGTGACAATAATAGCATTTAAGAAGAAAATTAATGCACTTTATATTATTAATTCTAACTTCTTATATGTAAATCTAGCAGTTAACTGTCGGAGTGCTTCACCCCACTTGATTGCTTTAAAAAGAATAACTGTTAGAGATTTGCTCACTCCAACTTATTTTGCAAGAACCAAACAGGAGACAAGCAAGTTCTTTTAGACACCTGCAGGTGGAGAGTCCATTCGTCGCTGTCTGAACAGCGATTATCGAATGAAGTCTGACTCAGGCCTCGTGCAGGAGCATTTTTATTGAGAGAAACAGAGTGGGGGTTGAGAGTGGGGGTCAGAGTAGACAAATGGCCGCAGCCCCTGGTTGATCAAAGCACAGCAGGGGGTCCTTCACGATGTTGTGTGAACAAAACAACTTTGATTGCTTCCTCTGCAGCTGGTCAATCAGTTCAAAAGATCTTAGCACTTTGTTCTACTACTTTTGTTAAGACAGGACAGGCGAGTTTAATTATTACAGGTTACATTCCAACATAATCATAGGATCAAACTAACCTGAAAACCCTAACATCTCCCTCCTGATTTATCATATAATTATGCCACCCCAAACAACAAAGACAAGTAAGAAAAAAACATATATATATGTATAATGAAGAAAGAAGAACAGCAAAAATAAAAACAACAAACAATGATAGCAACACTTTCCAGTGAAATTGAGGCATTACCTCAACACCCCAGATCAAACTTATTGTGTAAGCGAAAAACCTGCTGGCCAGATGTTATTAGCAGGAAATTTCTTACACGGCCCCGTTGCCACAGGCGACCAGAATGCCATCAATAAAAAATAAAAAGAAAAACACAGAAACAGTACATCATTGTATCCATCACTTGTGAAGCATTTTCGATGGTCAAATCAACAAGTTTCCGTAATACATGCTCAACAGAACAGCATCTACGCAATCCACGTCTCATTATCATTATCACAACTGTCACGTCTAAGAAGTTGTATATGTGCCCGTGTTTTCGTCAGCTGATGATGTTCTAGTCTGTAGGTGAGGTCTGTCACACACACCGGCGCACACACTCGTGTCCAGTTGGCAGGCAGCATCGGACAACTCCTGTGACCACAAAACCATGATCCGTACTGAACAGGCACGTGCACTCATAGGATGCAGGTGAGGCAGTGCCTCTGAACTTCTGAATGAAGTAGGTCCCGTCCGATGGTGCAGCCATGTTGGTAGTAGAGCCCTTACACCTTGAAAACGGCTCTCTCATCCTGGCACACAGCGGTGATGTCCAAAGCTCCCATCCAGTTTCCTCCTGGAGAGCAGTCGTCGTTAATGCATTTGTGGGTCCTGCAACCTTGGGTGCAACATGAGTAGTCAGCAAGACTTGGAATGGTCCCTCCCGTCGTGGCTGGCCCAGTTCCTTCCTTTGATGACCTCGATGTAGACCCAGTCTCCTGGATTGATGGGGTTGTCGACCTGTGAGGAGGAAAGATCAAGCGGCAGTAAATTTGTCTTTGACACAGTTTGAGCGTCCTGATCATATAATCTGCCAAGGACTGCTCTTCATCTGTTGTTTGCAACTCTCGTAGTCAATTGTAGTGCCCATTTAACTGGCAAATAGGAATGTTTGCGGGAAGAGTTTGAACACTTCCTAATGATTCCCTTTAACCAAAAACTATTTATGACAGGGGCGTTCCCATTTATTGCCTCCTGGTTTAAAAGAGATTTACCCATGCCTTCTTTCTCCTCACACGCTCGCACCCACACAGGGTGTGAACACACACACACACGCACCCACGCAGACAAAGAGATTCTAATCCATCTCTCATGTAGCTTCTCTTGATAGAATCTCCTATTGGTAAATGTATAGCAGACGTTTTAGCATATAATCCCATACTCTGCTCTTTCACTTCTACTTTTTCATGTCGGTGCAGTCGTAGGTGGCCCCTATTGCAGTCATTGTCTTGTTAACTGTCGCCTTGTGACTCCTATGCATGACTGTGTGAATGTCAAAAATTGAACGTACCTAACTTTCTGACCATCCAACCTCCACTGTGGTATAAAAAAACCTTACTATTGTATTGAGTAGGTACATTGAGCAACCTAGCTTCCTCCTGACTGCCAAATGTCCTGTTCTAAAATTTATATAACTCGACCTCTACATTTTAAGCTTGATGAGCCAAAATATCAGATCTTGCTCTTGTTTCCTACCGTTTTAGCCTATTTGTTTTATCCAAATCCGTTCAATCTCTGATTATAATCTGTAGCCCTAAGTATTTTTCAAATTTTTATTTATTTATTTATCAAATCTCCTCACTTCTGTCAAACTCAGTGCACAATGAACCTCCCTTCCACTTTGAACCAAGCTCCACCAAATTTGGTAACGCCAAGGAGTGCGATTTGGTTGTCGGACACTCCAAGTCCATTTCTTTTTGCCGCACTTCACCCTCTCACGTTGGTGTTCTTTGGCTGTTGCTTCAGAGCGACCCCATCCATCACTCTTGAATGAGTCCATTGTTCAAATGAGTCAATTTTCATCATTGTGAGTTCCTCCGCTTTTCACTGTCTTTTCTCGTCCCCGAGGATGTTGTATTTCCTCCGGAGTGTACTTGTCCTCCTCCAAGCACAACAGCAGTCTTTTCTTGTCCTTCGCCAAAGGTCAAAGGTGCTTCAGAGCCAGGCACCATTTTGTGGTTGTTCACGGCTGCAGGCGAAGTCTCGGATTGGGTTTCAGGGACTCTGACACTGAGAATGACAGGCTGGGACGTCAAACTTGTAAGACTATCTCCAAATGTAGCTGCTTCCATCAATTTGCTGGTAACATTTATTTACCAAACTTCAAATTCTCCTAATAACAGCGGTCTCGTTTTTATATCGTAAATCCTGCAACTCATCCTATTTTTGAGCTACATTTTATCTATAGTTCCAATTTAATCGGACAGTATGTTGTCTTCAGTATCATTATTGAAAATCAACTCATCGAGGTCTGCTTTCCACATCAAGCCCTGATCTGTATGTCTTGACCTATCACGTTATTGTCATGCTTGCTCAAAAATGTGACTTAGAGTATGGTGCTGTGAATTCTCAATCTCCCCAATGAAATTGGATCCCACCTCGTAGTTCTTATCGTTCTCATGTTCCTGTTAGCCTGCAATTGTCCAAATCAAAAATGTTTTCTTTTAACTGTCTTTCTTTTGAACCTCTAAATCTCTCGTGTTGCTAACCTATCTACACCAGAACAAAAAAATTACCACAATATAACACCAAATGTATTCGAAAATTCATTGTCATAAAGTGTTGTATTATTACTATCTTCCACTATCTGTCCTACTCACTCCCCCCCTTTTGAGGCTTGGCAACGCCCATGCCTCACACCTTGACAAACTTTTTGGGAGAATGCGTTCTTTACTACATACGATTCCATCATCATTTAATTTGACTTTCTTTCCAAAACGCTTCTCAATTTCTCAGTTCACACATCTTCTACATGTGTTGCTGGTTCTCCAGTTTTTTTTTCTAGTTAATTATCAATCCAAAAGCTACGTGTTTCTTTCTAACATTCAACCTGTAATTTCTTTTCATTCAGGCTATCATTCATCAATGTTCATTTGCATCTCACACGCAGTCTCCAAAAAGGAGTCTTTCTATCGCATTGGTCCCAATTCATCCAAGCTCACCACACAACATTCATATATCATTTTCAACTCAGGTTTCCTGGTAGAACAATCCACCAATTCAAAAAAACCTAACTATAACAACCAACTGGCAAATTAATCTGAATTTTTTCTTTGTTTTTAAATTTGAAGAACTCAATCTCTCAGATTTAGCTTGCATTTAGAATTTTGTATAATCTTATAACACAACCAATCAATTATTCCTATTAAATGTAGCATTGCAAAATCTTAAATTCACAATTTAGCTTCTTCCAATTCCTGAAAGCATGTTCTGTCATTTTTTTTCTTCGAATTTCTCATGTGGGCTCGACACTTAACATGCACTAGTGTGGATTAGTTTCTGCTTGCAAACAGATTTCTCTCTTTTTCCTCTCATTTTTATCTTTCAAAATCATTTCTGTTCTGCGGTGCAAATTGGATAGACCATAGTCTAGCAATTTTTTTTTTTATACTAAAACTTTAACCAATGTTCATCATTTTAACATATATGCACACACATGCACAGCTCTCGCATGCAAAAGGTAGTTTCCAGCACCAATGATTCGTCACAGGCTGGCCATTTCCTGTGGTCGATCATGAGCTGGTCCCTCCCATGCACACGAGGACAGCACATTCTAATTTTATTTATTTATCTTCTAGAAGCAAGTTGCATTCCTTTACCACTTGATTTGCATATTTTAACTTCAGTGTAACACAATTTGAGCTCTAGTCATTTGTAATTTGGGCATACAAACAGCATTGTCATACTTCTTGTGTGGACAGGGGCTCTAACAATCTAAAACGATTTGCGACAACCTGACAATGACATGTTTTGCTGTCATATGGGAGAGGTTTCAGATCTTTTAAATTTCGATACATGATTTGCATAGGACCGGAAACTCCTCTTGCCCCTTGCTTGAGCCGCGGCTTGAGCTGCGGCCTTGCACCTGCTCACAGGGGCCTTATTGTCTCCTGGTCTGACAAACACTTGTGACCGCATCAGTTTTCATCTTTCTAGCTTTTGTCTCTTGAATTCGTTCTCATCTCTTTGTGAAGATTTCAACCACACTCTAGCACTTCTACCACTTCTTCCGCATTTCAAATTTCCCTGTACTCCATACATTTTCTTCCACTTCAGCATGTATTGCATACAATTAAGAAATCTACTTGCCATGAACTTCTCGTTTTAAAGAAGAGCAGAGCAAGAGATTTACCGTTCTTTTTTCCCATCTTAATTTCAGTAGTTTAAGGTTTTACAATTTTTTTCAATTTTTTTTTTTCTTTGAGGATCCCCAATGCAGGTTTAAATTGACCTTTCGACAGATTACTAGCCTGTTTTATTGCCGTGGATCAACGCTAGAACTGCTTCTTAGTCAATTTATCCTACCAGTCACACACTCAATCACACAAGTTATCCCTGCCTACGCGAAGTCCTCCTTTTGAAAAAAAGGAGCTGCTTCATCCAGTGAGGGGACTCTACAACACCCCCCACCTTCCCTGGGAACTAAAGACAAAAGTCCTTGTCCCCAGCCCTGCCAACGCGAAGTCCTCCTTTTTTTAAAAAAAAGGAGCTGCTTCATCCAGTGAGGGGACTCTACAACACCCCTCACCTTCCCTGGGAACTAAAAACAAAAGTCCTTGTCCCCAGCCCTGCCAACGCGAGGTTGTACTCCCTAGAACAGTGGTCGTCAAATAATGATTCACGGAGGTACTGAGATTTTAAAACAGTTTGAGAACCACTGCTCCAAAAGAGACACCTCATCCAGAGGGGGACTCTACAACACCCCCTCCTTCCACAAAACGTATTCCTGTGCACTTCTTCCTTTTTACGCGTTTCACAAGCAACAACACAATCACACGATTTCAGGCCTTTAACTTACTTGTCCCCTGGTTCGTTGCACTGCCGGGTCCCGTCAATCCACCTCTGTCAGACGAAGGCAGACCTAAGATGCTGGCCCAGCGAAGAATTCTCTTCCCAGGACTTTCTCCTCCAGGTCCTCTTAATGGACGCTGGCTTGTCGACAATGCAGCACGTCCTCCTTCGCCGGTCAGATGGTGGGTATGAGGATCCCGGGTTTCGGCACCAAAATGTTAGAGATTTGCTCACTCCAACTTATTTTGCAAGAACCAAACAGGAGACAAGCAAGTTCTTTTAGACACCTGCAGGTGGAGAGTCCATTCGTCGCTGTCTGAACAGCGATTATCGAATGAAGTCTGCCTCAGGCCTCGTGCAGGAGCATTTTTATTGAGAGAAACAGAGTGGGGGTTGAGAGTGGGGGTCAGAGTAGACAAATGGCCGAAGCCCCTGGTTGATCAAAGCACAGCAGGGGGTCCTTCACGATGTTGTGTGAACAAAACAACTTTGATTGCTTCCTCTGCAGCTGGTCAATCAGTTCAAAAGATCTTAGCACTTTGTTCTACTACTTTTGTTAAGACAGGACAGGCGAGTTTAATTATTACAGGTTACATTCCAACATAATCATAGGATCAAACTAACCTGAAAACCCTAACAATAACAACTTTCTTAAAACGAATAAAAATGTCTTACTCTATTTAGATTTGCCCAGTAATTAATTTGGAAGGCAAGTCTATTTTTCGATCGTGTCCTGTTTAACTTTTGACGCGGCCCGACAAATTTAGGAACTGGGCCGCGCCCGACCGACAATCGAAATACTTTTATCCTTCACCAATTCTAATAATCTATTTTAACCATCGTCGTTATTTTATTTAGAGGAAGTAAATTTTCAAACGAATTCACTTTTAACGAAATTCACTCTTCCCTTAAATATCTACGAAAGTTATTTAATTCTCTAACATGTTCGGAGTTACGTTTTACGCGGCCCGTCAAAATGGGAACGGGCCTGCGCCCTTCAAATAATTAAATTACTTTCAGTTCTACACCAAACTAATAATCCAATTTAAACACTTCCGTTAATTTATTCAGACGAAGCAAACTTTCAAACTAATTGAAATTCACTCGTGTCTCAAATAACTACGAAAGTTATTCATATCTCTACAATTGTCTGATGTTACTTTTATTTATTACGGTCCTATGTTATACCATAATAACCCCCTGCACATTAATCAAATCGTCAAATCAACCCCAAACCATCGATTGCACATTCAGTACAAATCAGAGCACAACCAAGTAAATAATATACGAAACACATTTATTGAAGAAACATGAAATAGAATTACAAATCTCAATTACTCCAGAAACCGAACAATTTCACTCACTGATACCCGTGTTAATAAAATCATTCAATCCCAGAACAATTCGATTGCAAAACACAGTTCATGAAAGAGGGAAAAGGTAGATACCAGCTGCGTGCTATTTTTGGTGGAAGCAAAGTCGAGTGATCAATTCGATCTTACTTCTAAAATCCAAATTAGAGAAACAGGCTGGCCTCGAGGGGGCCGGCGGCCCGATGACTATTCCCCACTCTCGCTAAAATACATAAAAGTCGTTTTCCTTCACCTAGTTTCTCCTGTAAAGTTGTCCAGTCCAATTTTTTGGAGTAAATCCAAGTTAATTTCGGACCAGCGATCCTGCGTCTCACACAAAGATCCCGGGACTCTGGAAAAAATCTTGAAGCTCCTTCGGGCTTCTTCACGTATTCTTTGGGGGAAAAAGCCTCTTAGCTGCTCCTGCAGGAGTTTTTATAGGCTTGTCTGGTACCTATATCCTCTCTATAGGGTAAGACCGCCTAGTTTCCCACGCCTTATAGATTTTGGTCAGTTTTCCCACGCTGTATAGGGTTTGGACAATTTTCCCACGCTCGTACACCTGCTGTCCTTCAGCAGATGTTTCCGCCTTGACCATGCATTACTTTCCACCAATGTACAGCTAGCCCCTGGTAAAGCCTTTCACTTCCCCTTTTCTTCACTTCCTGTTTCATGAAAATAACTTTTTAAAGTTACGCTTCAATTAACTCTTAAATAAAAATCCAAACCTTTGATCTATTTCTTTAAACAATTTATGTCACGCCACTATTCTCATAGTGGCGGGCCTCTTGACCAAATTGACTAACAATATTGCTTTAACCTGTTACAGAATACATTTTTAGCCAAGCAAAGAAATCAAAAAGTAAAAATCACATTTGTGCTTCTCCAAACAATTTATGTCACGCCACTATTCTCATAGTGGCGGGCCTCTTGATCAAATTGACTAACAATATTGCTTTAAGCTGTTACAGAATACATTTTTAGCCAAGCAAAGAAATCAAAAAATAAAAATCACATTTGTGCTTCCATGCGTGACTCACAATCTGACACAGTGTTCCTGTTTTATTTCTATTTTAACTAGTTTAGCTTATTGTGGCCCCTTTTTGGTCTCATGTTTTGGTTTGGCGCCATCTTTTGGACAAATTTGGAATTTCAGCTCTGCCAATTTATTCCTGTGAACAATCCATATTTTACCATTTGCACCACCTTTACCCCCCATGTTACATGACAATATATATACATATACTATATATATCCATCCATCCATCCATTTTCTGAACCGCTTAGTCCCCACGGGGGTCGCGGGCGTGCTGGAGCCTATCCCAGCCGTCATCGGGCAGTAGGCGGGGGACACCCTGAACTGGTTGCCAGCCAATCGCAGGGCACACAGAGACAGACAACCAATCGCACTCACACTCACACGTAGGGACAATTTTGGAGTCTTCAATCGGCCTACCAAGCATGTTTTTGGAATGTGGGAGGAAACCGGAGTGCCCGGAGAAAACCCACGCGGGCCCGGGGAGAACATGCAAACTCCACACAGGGAGGGCCGGAGGTGGAATCGAACCCGCACCCTCCTAGCTGTGAGGCGGACGTGCTACCCAGTGCGCCATATATATATATATATATATATATATATATATATATATATATATATATATATATATATATATATATATATATATATATATATATATATATATATATATATATAAATAAGTATAAAGTGCAGCAGTGATAATTATGCAATAGTGCAAGTAGGCATAACAGTATTCAAGAGTGTGCAGAGGAATGCTAAACCATGTATTAAACTTCTATTTAAAGGATTTATACAAGTTCAGTAAAGTTGGTAGTGCGAGATAGTGCAAGATAGAGGTCCGTAGTGTCATAAAGTACAGTTCTGTGAATGTGTGATGCAGAGTTCAGTTTAGAGCTCAACAGTTCTAGTGTTCAACAGTCTGATGACAGCAGGGAAAAAGTTGTTGCAGAACCTGGTGGACCTGCAGCGGATGCTGCGAAACCTCTTCCCAGAGGGCAGCAGGGAGAACAGTCCATGGTGGGGGTGTGATGGGTCATGGATGATGTTACGGGCACGGGACATGCAGCGCTGAGATGAAATGTCCTGAATGGAGGGAAGAGGAACCCCTATGATCCTCTCTGCTGTCCTCACCACTCTCCTCACGTTCTTCCAATCGGAGGCGGTGCAGCCTCCACACCACACAGAGAGACAGCTTGTCAGAATGCTCTCTATGGTGCTCCTGTAGAACGTCCTCATGATGGGTGGGGGCAGGTGGGCTCTCCTCATCCTCCGCAGGAAGTACAAGCGCTTCTGTGCCCTCTTGACCAGTGCCGTAGTGTTCATAGTCCAGGTGAGGTCTTCTGTGATGTGGACCCCCAGGAATTTGGTGCTGCTGACCACCTCCACAGCTGAGCTGTTGATGATCAGTGGAGCGTAGTGAGGCTGTTTTTTCCTGAAGTCGACGATGATCTCCTTCATCTTCTCCACATTCAGGATCAGGCTGTTGTCTCTGCACCAGCCAACCAGCTGCTCCACCTCCTCTCTGTAGTCCAGGTCGTTGTTGTCTCTGATGAGCCCCACCACCGTTGTGTCGTCTGCGAACTTCACGATGTGATTGGTGGTGAACCTGGGGACGCAGTCGTGTGTCATCAGGGTGAACAGCAGGGGGCTCAGGACGCAGCCCTGAGGGGAGCCTGTGCTGAGGGTGATGACATCAGAGGTGTTCTGTCCGACCCGGACTGACTGAGGTGTATTTGTGAGGAAGTCTAGCAGCCCAGTTGTGAAGGGGGGTGTTGAAGCCCAGGTGTTCCAATTTTCCTACCAGATGCTGTGGGATGATGGTGTTAAACGCTGAGCTGAAGTCCAGGAACAGCATCCGCACATGGGTGTTCTTCTCCTCCAGGTGAGCCAGGCTCAGGTGAAGAACGGAGGAGATGGCGTCCTGAGTGGAGCGGTTTTGCCGGTCGGCAAACTGGAACGGGTCAAATAATGGGGGGAGTCTGGAAACGATGTGACCTTTAAGCAGCCTTTCGAAGCACTTCATCATGACCGGAGTCAGTGCAACAGGTCGGTAATCATTAAATGAGGTGATTTGAGGTTTCTTCGGCACCGGAATGATGGAGGCAGTCTTAAAGCACGCTGGCACTGTGGCTTAGCCCAGCGAGGTGTTAAAAATGTCTGTGATGACCCCAGCCAGCTGACTTGCACATTCCCTGAACACACGCCCAGGAATGTTGTCGGGGCCAGGGGCCTTACGGGGGTTAGGGTTGGGGGGGGGGGTGATTTGTAGTCTGTAATCGCCCGTATGCCTTGCCACATACTCCTGTTGTTGTTGGCATCGTGGAAACGATCCTGAATTTTTCGACTGCGGTCTCTCTTCGCTACCCTGATGGCACGGTTCAAGTTGGCTCTCGCTGTCCTCAGTGTCTCCTTGTCGCCAGACTTGAAGGCAGAGTTCCGCGCTCGTAGCGTTTGACGTACCTCCTCAGTCATCCAGGGTCGTTGGTTGCCCCGGGTGATGATATTCTTAGTGGTGCTGACGTCCTCGGTGCATTTGTTGATGTAGGCTGACACAGTCATGGCGCTCGTAGCGTTTGACGTACCTCCTCAGTCATCCAGGGTCGTTGGTTGCCCCGGGTGATGATATTCTTAGTGGTGCTGACGTCCTCGCTGCATTTGTTGATGTAGGCTGACACAGTCATGGCACACGCATGTCAAATCTACATCGGGAAAACTGGGAGGGAGGGAGGCAGGCAGGCAGGGAGGCAGGCAGGGAGGCAGGCAGGCAGGCAGGCAGGCGGGCGGGCGGGCGGGCGGGCAGGCAGGCAGGCAGGCAGGCAGGCAGGGAGGCAGGCAGTGTCTGTCTGTTGAGGTTTTCACCTTGTTCTTCTCCTGCTGAAGTTCTAACTGGACGTCCATCAGTTTGGGTCTCAGCTCGTCATTGGCGGCCTGAAGGGGGCCCGTTCACTCCGCTTTGGCCCGCCCTGCCGGAGCTCGTTTTGACATCTCTTACTCGAGTCTCGCCCGGTCGTCAGTCAGAGATCACAACATTTGTACCTGGAGAGCACAAACGCAGTGCTGTTTTCCACTGGCTTCGGACTCAACTTCAATCGGTACCGTAACTTACAACATCATAAACATAGATCTAGCTTGACTTATTCATTGAATAAATGCATTTAGTTCTTCAAAACTGCATCATGCAACATAGCGTGACCGAGCCGGCCGTTATCCACCTGCGTGAAGTTATTTGGTGAAATGAATGAGATGTTTAAGACACCATCGTTCTGTCTCTATGTAGATGAAGGGAAATAATCGATTGCTGAAGGTCCAAAGGTGTTGTGATAAACAAATAAACATTTTAGTGATTAGTGAAATATTTGTGATAAACATATTAGGCAGGATAATCACATATGTTAACTTGACTGCCCACACTGTATTTATTTATGGTTATTTGTTAAATCGAGTACTGTTAGACATGAAATAGGAAGTGTTTCACATAAATGGACGACGAAAGGGGTACTCACCATTGTAGCTCCTGCTGGTCAATGATACGAGCCTCTTCTTGCAGTGGAAAACATACAGCCAACAAACACCGTGGAACCTAAAGGAATGAAATTAAACATTAACATTTAGCCTCAACCAACATTCACAAACGTAAATCTTTTTAAACACAATGAGTTGTACTTACCGTGTACGCTCTAGACGGTCCACTTGCAAGCAGAAAATAAATATATTTATGTTGATAATCGTCGTGTTTGTATCCGTTGTCTCGCTCAAGGCCATTGCGCCCACAGATTTGAATTTTGGCGAGAGTTCAGCCTATTGACGTCATTTCCGCGGTGTAATACCCGCATATCTGAAACGGCAAAGTTAAGAGTAGAGTTAAAGTTTTTAATCAACGCAATAATTTACAACCGTTGACCAGTCGAAATAATCGTCGAAATTTGGCGTCTGTGGCTGGAAGCAGACGCCGAGTTCGACGTTCCTCCCAAACGCCACACTCCCTCGCTTTTCAGGGCTACACAAAAAAAACATATTTTTCAAAACAATGAGTTGTAATTACCTTGTACGCTCTAGACGGTCAAGTTGCAAGCTGAAAACAAAATTATTTGTCTTGTTAGTCGTCGTGTTACTAACCGCTGTGTCTTGTTTGCCAGCATTGCCGCTTTCCTACTTCCTGTTGCAAGTCACGCCCACGGATTATAATTTTGAAGTGAGTTCCGCCTATTGACATCATGTCCGCGTCACATGACTGCGACATAATATTATCTAAAACTGTTTGTGCGGTATTGTGTTGTTTTGTGCGGTATTGTGTTATTCTGTGCGGCGTCGTGTTGTTCTGTGCGGCGTCGTGTTGTTCAGTGCGGCGTCGTGTTGTTCAGTACGGCATGGTGTAGTTCAGTGCGGCATGGTGTTGTTCAGTGCGGCATGGTGTTGTTCAGTGCGGCATGGTGTTGTTAAGTGCGGCATGGTGTTGTTCAGTGCGGCATGGTGTTGTTCAGTGCGGCATGGTGTTGTTAAGTGCGGCATGGTGTTGTTCAGTGCAGCATGGTGTTGTTCAGTGTGGCATGGTGTTGTTAAGTGCGGCATGGTGTAGTTCAGTGCGGCATGGTGTTGTTCAGTGCGGCATGGTGTTGTTAAGTGCGGCATGGTGTAGTTCAGTGCGGCATGGTGTTGTTCAGTGCGGCATGGTGTTGTTCAGTGTGGGATGGTGTTGTTCAGTGCGGCATGGTGTTGTTCAGTACGGCATGGTGTTGTTCAGTGCGGCATGGTGTTGTTTAGTGCGGCATGGTGGTGTTCAGTGCGGCATGGTGTTCAGTGCGGCATGGTGTTGTTCAGTGCGGCATGGTGTTGTTCAGTGCAGCATGGTGTTGTTCAGTGCTGGATGGTGTTGTTCAGTGCGACATGGTGTTGTTCAGTGCGGGATGGTGTTGTTTAGTGCGGCATGGTGTTGTTCAGTGCGGCATGGTGTTGTTCAGTGCGGCATGGTGTTCAGTGCGGCATGGTGTTGTTCTGTGCGGCATGGTGTTGTTCAGTGCAGGATGGTGTTGTTCAGTGTGGCATGGTGTTGTTCAGTGCAGCATGGTGTTGTTCAGTGTGGCATGGTGTTGTTCAGTGCTGCATGGTGTTGTTCAGTGCGGCATGGTGTTGTTCAGTGTGGCATAATGTTGTTCAGTGTGGCATGGTGTTGTTCAGTGCAGGATGGTGTTGTTCAGTGCGGGATGGTGTTGTTCAGTGCAGGATGGTGTTGTTCAGTGCGGCATGGTGTTGTTCAGTGCGGCATGGTGTTGTTCAGTGCGGCATGGTGTTGTTCAGTGTGGCATAATAATGTTCAGTGCGGCATAATGTTGTTCAGTGCGGCATAATGTTGTTCAGTGCGGCATGGTGTTGTTCAGTGCGGCATGGTGTTGTTCAGTGCGGGATGGTGTTGTGGAGTGCGGCATGGTGTTGTTCAGTGTGGCATGGCGTTGTTCAGTGCGGCATGGTGTTGTTCAGTGCGGCATAATGTTGTTCAGTGCGGCATGGTGTTGTTCAGTGCGGGATGGTGTTGTTCAGTGCGGGATGGTGTTGTTCAGTGCAGGATGGTGTTGTTCAGTGCGGCATAATGTTGTTCAGTGCGGCATGGTGTTGTTCAGTGCGGCATGGTGTTGTTCAGTGCGGCATAATGTTGTTCAGTGCGGCATAATGTTGTTCAGTGTGGCATGGTGTTGTTCAGTGCGGCATGGTGTTGTTCATTGCGGCATGGTGTTGTTCAGTGCGGCATGGTGTTGTTCAGTGCGGCATGGTGTTGTTCAGTGCGGCATGGTGTTGTTCAGTGCGGCATGGTGTTGTTCAGTAGGGCATGGTGTTGTTCAGTGCGTCATAGTGTTGTTTAGTGCGGGATGTTGTTGTTCAGTGCGGCATGGTGTTTTTCAGTGCGGCATGGTGTTGTACAGTGCGGAATGGTGTTGTTCAGTGCGGCATGGTGTTTTTCAGTGCTGGATGGTGTTGTGCAGTGCGGCATGGTGTTGTTCAGTGCGGGATGGTTTTGTTCAGTGCGGGATGGTGTTGTTCAGTGCAGGATGGTGTTGTTCAGTGCGGCATAATGTTGTTCAGTGCGGCATGGTGTTGTTCAGTGCGGCATGGTGTTGTTCAGTGCGGCATAATGTTGTTCAGTGCGGCATGGTGTTGTTCAGTGCGGCATGGTGTTGTTCATTGCGGCATGGTGTTGTTCAGTGCGGGATGGTGTTGTTCAGTGCGGCATGGTGTTGTTCAGTGCGGCATGGTGTTGTTCAGTGCGGCATGGTGTTGTTCAGTGGGGCATGGTGTTGTTCAGTGCGTCATAGTGTTGTTTAGTGTGGGTCGGTGTTGTTCAGTGCGGCATGGTGTTGTTCAGTGCGGCATGGTGTTTTTCAGTGGGGCATGGTGTTGTTCAGTGCGTCATAGTGTTGTTTAGTGTGGGATGGTGTTGTTCAGTGCGGCATGGTGTTTTTCAGTGCGGCATGGTGTTGTTCAGTGGGGCATGGTGTTGTTCAGTGCTAGACTTCCTCACCAACAGACCTCAGTCAGTCCGGGTCGGACAGAACACCTCTGATGTCATCACCCTCAGCACAGGCTCCCCTCAGGGCTGCGTCCTGAGCCCCCTGCTGTTCACCCTGATGACACACGACTGCGTCCCCAGGTTCACCACCAATCACATCGTGAAGTTCGCAGGCGACACAACGGTGGTGGGGCTCATCAGAGACAACAACGACCTGGACTACAGAGAGGAGGTGGAGCAGCTGGTGGGCTGGTGCAGAGACAACAGCCTGATCCTGAATGTGAAGAAGATGAAGGAGATCATCGTCGACTTCAGGAAAAAACAGCCTCACCACGCTCCACTGATCATCAACAGCTCAGCTGTGGAGGTGGTCAGCAGCACCAAATTCTTGGGGGTCCACATCACAGAAGACCTCACCTGGACTATGGACACTACGGCACTGGTCAAGAGGGCACAGAAGCGCTTGTACTTCCTGCGGGGGATGAGGAGAGCCCACCTGCCCCCACCCATCATGAGGACGTTCTACAGGATCACCATAGAGAGCATTCTGACAAGCTGTCTCTCTGTGTGGTGTGGAGGCTGCACCGCCTCCGATTGGAAGAACGTGAGGAGAGTGGTGAGGAGAGCAGAGAGGATCATAGGGGTTCCTCTTCCCTCCATTCAGGACATTTCATCTCAGCGCTGCATGTCTCGTGCCCGTAACATCATCCATGACCCATCACACCCCCACCATGGACTGTTCTCCCTGCTGCCCTCTGGGAAGAGGTTTCGCAGCATCCGCTGCAGGTCCACCATGTTAGGGTTTTCAGGTTAGTTTGATCCTATGATTATGTTGGAATGTAAACTGTAATAAGTAAATCAATCACGTCTGGCCCTCACAATGCAGAGTCTGTTTCCCACAATAGTGTAAAACACCCCCTGCTCTGATCTTATCAGAGGCCGGGGGTTCACCAAACCTGTCAACTCCCACCCCCACTCTGTTCCTCCTAATAAATATGCCCTTGCAGGGAGGAGACTTTTAGACTTCATTCCTTCAACGAGTGAACTCTCCACCTGCAGGTGTCTAAAAGAACTTGCTTGTCTTCTGTTTGGTTCTTGCAAAATAAGTTGGAGTGAGCAAATCTCTAACATTTTGGTGCCGAAACCCGGGACCCTCATACCCATCATCTGGCTGACGAAGGACGACGCGCTGTACACCGTCGACGGGCCAGCGTCCACTAGCCGGACCTGGTAAAGAAAGACCTGGGAAGGAAATTCTTCGCTGGGCCAGCATCTTTGGTCTGCCTTCGTCTGACAGAGGTGGATTGACGGGACCCGGCAGTGCAACGAACCAGGGGACAAGTAAGTTAAAGGCCATAATTGTGTTGTGTTGTTAAACGCGTAACACATAGAGGTGCACGGGAGATATCTTGGGTTCAAGTCCCAGTGGAAGAAACAGGCTAAGAAAGGCAGAGCTTCTTTTTCGTTCATCGAAGAAGTGTGTAGACTCTTCTTTGTCTGTTTTTCCGAGCTGAGGGATCTGGCTTGGGTTAAAGTCCCAGTGGAAGGAACGTGCTAAGAAACACGGAGCTTCTTTTTTGTTAATCAAAGAAGGGCGTAGATTTTCCTTTGTATGTTTTTCCAAGCCAAAGAATAGCTTGGGTTCAAGTCCCAGTGGAAGAAACGGGCTAAGAAAAACAGAGCTTCTTTTTCTTAATTGAAGAAGGGCGTAGATTTTTTCTTTTGTCCGTTTTTCCAAAGCTGTTTGGGAGGGTTTTACACCCATCCCTGGATAGGCCTAAAAAAGTGCTGGAGTTTGTGTGATTGAGTGTGTGACTGGTAGGATAAGTTGACTAAGAAGCAGTTCTAGCATTGATCCACGGCAATAATACAGGCTAGTGATTTGTTGAAAGGTCAATTTAAACCTGCATTGAGGATCCTCAAAGAAAAAAAATTGAAAAAAAAAAAAAAATTGTAAAACCTTAAGCTACTAAAATTAAAATGGGAAATAAAAACGGTAAATCTCTACCTCTTGACGGAGATGAGAAGTACATGGCGAGTAGATTTCTTAATTGTATGCAATACATGCCAAAGTGGAAGAAAAAGTATGGTGTAGAAGGATAAGTTGAAGTGTGGAAGATAGTGGTTGAAGTTTTGGAGGACAGTGTGGCTAGGAAGATAGGACTGAAAAAGAAAAGAAAAGAGAGTGAATTGGATTGTGCTAAAATGTGGTTGAAAGCTTCACAAGAAAGAAGAGAACAAATCCAAAAGACAAAAGATAGAAAGTTGAAAAGTGATGAGGCCGCCATTCAATTGAGATTTGAAAAAGAATTCAGGGTGCATAGTGGCATCCCATTCAATGATACAGCTGAGAGTGCTTATCAACAACAGCTTAAAAATGCGCTCCTCACTAATTTCCGCCCTGAAATAGGCAACTGGGTGAGGAAACATTTGGTGGAAGTGGATGTTGCAAGTGTGACAACAACTATGCAATGGGCCAGACATGCTGAAAAAGTGATCAAAAAAGGCAAAAGTTCTGATGTATTTCATCTAGATAATGATGATGATGAACTAGATGAAGATACAACAGTCTTCTTCCAAGGGTCCCAGCTAGGCAGAGGGAAAGGTAGAGGCCAACAAGGTCGCAGGCCGCCATATAATTCAAAACCCCCACAAGATTCTGCCAACTGTTGGAACTGTGGGAGACGAGGACACTTCGCACGTGAGTGTCGTTTTGCAAAACAATATCAATCAAAGGGTGGAGGAAGGAAAAGAGGAAAAGCCTCATTTTTAGCATGACAAGCTTCCTCCTCTTTGACCGCTTATGCTCATACAGAGAAAGAAAGAATAGATGCCCATATGACAGCAAAACATGTCATTGTCAGATTATTAGAATTTTTTTTTAGATTATTAGAAGTCCTGTCCATCCAAGAAGTATGACAATGCTGTTTGTATGCCCAAATTACAAATGACTAGAGCTCAAATTGTGTTACACTGAAGTTAAAATATGCAAATCAAGTGGTAAAGAAATGCAACTTGCTTCTAGGAGATAAATAAATAAAATTAGAATGTGCTGTCCTCGTGTGCATGGGAGGGACCAGCTCATGATCGACCACAGGAAATGGCCAGCCTGTGACGAATCATTGTTGCTGGGAACTACCTTTTGCATGCGAGAGCTGTGCATGTGTGTGCGTATATGTTAAAATGATGAACATTGGCTAAAGTTTTAGTATAAAAAAAATTTGCTAGACTGTGGTCTATCCAATTTGCACCGCAGAACAGAAATGATTTCGAAAGATAAAAATGAGAGGATAAAGAGAGAAGTCTGTTTGCGAGCAGAAACTAATCCACACTAGTCCATGTTAAGTGTCGAGCCCACATGAGAAATTCGGAAAAAAAAAAATGACAGAACATGCTTTCAGGAATTGGAAGAAGCTAAATTGTGAATTTAAGATTTTGCAATGCTACATTTAATAGGAATAATTGATTGGTTGTGTTATAAGATTATGCAAAATTCTAATTGCAAGCTAAATCTGAGAGATTGAGTTCTTCAAATTTAAAAACAAAGAAAAAAAATTCAGATTAATTTGCCAATTGTTTGTTGTAGTTAAGTTTTTTTTGAATTGGTGGATTGTTCTACCAGGAAACCTGAGTTGAAAATGATATATGAATGTTGTGTGGTGAGCTTGGATGAATTGGGACCAATGTGATAGAAAGACTCCTTTTTGGAGACTGCGTGTGAGATGCAAATGAGCATTGATGAATGATTGCCTGAATGAAAGGTTGAATGGTTGAAGTCGTTGGCGACTACTATAGAGAATTAGTAGAGCGACTTTGATGAAAGAGTGATTTTGAGCAGGTTGAATGTTAGAAAGAAACACATAGCTTTTGGATTGATAATTAACTAGAAAAAAAAAACTGGAGAACCAGTAACACATGTAGAAGATGTGTGAACTGAGAAATTGAGAAGCGTTTTGGAAAGAAAGTCAAATTAAATAATGATGGAATCGTATGTAGTAAAGAACACATTCTCCCAAAAAGTTTGTCAAGGTGTGAGGCATGGGCGTTGCCAGGCCTCAAAAAGGGGGGGAGCGAGTAGGACAGATAGTGGAAGATAGTAATAAGAGAACACTTTATGATGAATTTTCGAATACATTTGGTGTTATATTGTGGTAAATTTTTTGTTCTGGTGTAAATAGGTTAGCAACACGAGAGATTTAGAGGTTCAAAAGAAAGACAGTTAAAAGAAAACATTTTTGATTTGGACAATTGCAGGCTAACAGGAACATGAGAACGATAAGAACTACGAGGTGGGATCCAATTTCATTGGGGAGATTGAGAATTCACAGCACCATACTCTAAGTCACATTTTTGAGCAAGCATGACAATAACATGTGATAGGTCAAGACATACAGATCAGGGCTTGATGTGGAAAGCAGACCTCGATGAGTTGATTTTCAATAATGATACTGAAGACAACATACTGTCCGATTAAATTGGAACTATAGATAGATAAAATGTAGCTCAAAAAATAGGATGAGTTGCAGGATTTACGATATAAAAACGAGACCTCTGTTATTAGAAGAATTTGAAGTTTGGTAAACAAACATTACCAGCAAATTGATGGAAGCAGCTACATTTGGAGATAGTCTTACAAGTGTTCAAACCAGCCTGTCATTCTCAGTGTCAGGGCCCCTGAAACCCAATCCGAGTCTTCGCCTGCAGCCGTGAACAACCACAAAATGGTGCCTGGCTCTGAAGCACCTTTGACCTTTGGCGAAGGACAAGAAAAGACTGCTGTTGTGCTTGGAGGAGGACAAGTACACTCCAGAGGAAATACAACATCCTCGGGGACGGAAAAGACAGTGAAAAGCGAAGGAACTCACAATGATGAAAATTGACTCATTTGAACAATGGACTCATTCAAGAGTGATGGATGGGGTCACTCTGAAGCAACAACAAAGAACACCAACTTGATAGGGTGAAGTGCGGCAAAAAGATATGGACTTGGAGTGTCCGACAACCAAATCGCACTCCTTGCTACGGCGTTCCCAAATTTGGTGAAGCTTGGTTCAAAGTGGAAGGGAGGTTCATTGTGCACTGAGTTTGACAGAACTGAGGAGATTTGATAAATAAATAAATAAAAATTTGAAAAATATGTAGGGCTACAGATTATAATCAGAGATTGAACGGATTTGGATAAAACAAATAGGCTAAAACGGTAGGAAACAAGAGCAAGATCTTATATTTTGGCTCATCAAGCTTAAGACGTAGAGGTCGAGTTATATAAATTTTAGAACAGGACATTTGGCAGTCAGGAGGAAGCTAGGTTGCTCAATGTACCTACTCAATACAATAGTAAGTTTTTTGCACCACAGTGGAGGTTGGATGGTCAGAAAGTTAGGTACGTTCAATTTTTGACATTCACACAATCATGCATAGGAGTCACAAGGCGACAGTTAACAAGACAATGACTGCAATAGGGGCCACCTACGACTGCACCGACATGAAAAAGTAGAAGTGAGAGAGCAGAGTATGGGATTATATGCTAAAACGTCTGCTATACATTTACCAATAGGAGATTCTATCAAGAGAAGCTACATGAGAGATGGATTAGAATCTCTTTGTCTGCGTGGGTGCGTGTGTGTGTGTGTGTGTGTGTGTTCACACCCTGTGTGGGTGCGAGCGTGTGAGGACAAAGAAGGCATGGATAAGACAATCTCTTTTAAACCAGGAGGCAATAAATGGGAACGCCCCTGTCATAAATAGTTTTTGGTTAAAGGGAATCATTAGGAAGTGTTCAAACTCTTCCCGCAAACATTCCTATTTGCCAGTTAAATGAGCACTACAATTGACTACGAGAGTTGCAAACAACAGATGAAGAGCAGTCCTTGGCAGATTATATGATCAGGACGCTCAAACTGTGTCAAAGACAAATTTACTGCCGCTTGATCTTTCCTCCTCACAGGTCGACAACCCCATCAATCCAGGAGACTGGGTCTACATCGAGGTCATCAAAGGAAGGAACTGGGCCAGCCACGACGGGAGGGACCATTCCAAGTCTTGCTGACTACACATGTTGCACCCAAGGTTGCAGGACCCACAAATGCATTAACGACGACTGCTCTCCAGGAGGAAACTGGATGGGAGCTTTGGACATCACCGCTGTGTGCCAGGATGAGAGAGCCATTTTCAAGGTGTAAGGGCACTACTACCAACATGGCTGCACCATCGGACGGGACCTACTTCATTCAGAAGTTCAGAGGCACTGCCTCACCTGCATCCTATGAGTGCACGTGCCTGTTCAGTACGGATCATGGTTTTGTGGTCACAGGAGTTGTCCGATGCTGCCTGCCAACTGGACAAGAGTGTGTGCGCCGGTGTGTGTGACTGACCTCACCTACAGACTAGAACATCATCAGCTGACGAAAACACGGGCACATATACAACTTCTTAGACGTGACAGTTGTGATAATGATAATGAGACGTGGATTGCGTAGGTGCTGTTCTGTTGAGCATGTATTACGGAAACTTGTTGATTTGACCATCGAAAATGCTTCACAAGTGATGGATACAATGATGTACTGTTTCTGTGTTTTTCTTTTTATTTTTAGCATTCTGGCCGCCTGTGGCAACGGGGCCGTGTAAGAATTTTCCTGCTAATAACATCTGGCCAGCAGGTTTTTCGCTTACACAATAAGTTTGATCTGGGGTGTTGAGGTAATGCCTCATCTTCACTGGAAAGTGTTGCTATCATTGTTTGTTGTTTTTATTTTTACCATTCTACTTTCTTCATTATACGTATATATGTTTTTTTTCTTGCTTATCGTTGTTGTTTGGGGTGGCATAATCATATGATAAATCAGGAGGGAGATGTTAGGGTTTTCAGGTTAGTTTGATCCTATGATTATGTTGGAATGTAAACTGTAATAAGTAAATCAATCACGTCTGGCCCTCACAATGCAGAGTCTGTTTCCCACAATAGTGTAAAACACCCCCTGCTCTGATCTTATCAGAGGCCGGGGGTTCACCAAACCTGTCAACTCCCACCCCCACTCTGTTCCTCCTAATAAATATGCCCTTGCAGGGAGGAGACTTTTAGACTTCATTCCTTCAACGAGTGAACTCTCCACCTGCAGGTGTCTAAAAGAACTTGCTTGTCTTCTGTTTGGTTCTTGCAAAATAAGTTGGAGTGAGCAAATCTCTAACACACCAGGTTCTGCAACAACTTTTTCCCTGCTGTCATCAGACTGTTGAACACTAGAACTGTTGAGCTCTAAACTGAACTCTGCATCACACATTCACAGAACTGTACTTTATGACACTACGGACCTCTATCTTGCACTATCTCGCACTACCAACTTTACTGAACTTGTATAAACCCTTTAAATAGAAGTTTAATACATGGTTTAGCATTCCTCTGCACACTCTTGAATACTGTTATGCCTACTTGCACTATTGCATAATTATCACTGCTGCACTTTGTACTTATATATATATATATATATATATAGTCATGTAACATGGGGGGTAAAGGTGGTGCAAATGGTAAAATATGGATTGTTCACAGGAATAAATTGGCAGAGCTGAAATTCCAAATTTGTCCAAAAGATGGCGCCAGACCAAAACATGAGACCAAAAATGGGCCACAATAAGCTAAACTAGTTAAAATAGAAATAAAACAGGAACACGGTGTCGGATTGTGAGTCACGCATGGAAGCACAAATGTGATTTTTACTTTTTGATTTCTTTGCTTGGCTAAAAATGTATTCTGTAACAGCTTGAAGCAATATTGTTAGTCAATTTGATCAAGAGGCCCGCCACTATGAGAATAGTGGCGTGACATAAATTGTTTGGAGAAGCACAAATGTGATTTTTACTTTTTGATTTCTTTGCTTGGCTAAAAATGTATTCTGTAACAGCTTAAAGCAATATTGTTAGTCAATTTCGTCAAGAGGCCCGCCACTATGACAATAGTGGTGTGACATAAATTGTTTAAAGAAATAGATCAAAGGTTTGGATTTTTATTTCAGAGTTAATTGAAGCGTAACTTTAAAAAGTTATTTTCATGAAACAGGAAGTGAAGAAAAGGGGAAGTGAAAGGCTTTACCAGGGGCTAGCTGTACATTGGTGGAAAGTAATGCATGGTCAAGGCGGAAACATCTGCTGAAGGACAGCAGGTGTACGAGCGTGGGAAAATTGTCCAAACCCTATACAGCGTGGGAAAACTGACCAAAATCTATAAGGCGTGGGAAACTAGGCGGTCTTACCCTATAGAGAGGATATAGGTACCAGACAAGCCTATAAAAAGTCCTGCAGGAGCAGCTAAGAGGCTTTTTCCCCCAAAGAATACGTGAAAAAGCCCGAAGGAGCTTCAAGATTTTTTCCAGAGTCCCGGGATCTTTGTGTGAGACGCAGGATCGCTGGTCCGAAATTAACTTGGATAATTTGTCCAAAAAATTGGACTGGACAACTTTACAGGAGAAACGAGGTGAGAGAAAACGACTTTTATGTATTTTAGCGAGAGTGGGGAATAGTCATCGGGCCGCCGGCCCCCTCGAGGCCAGCCTGTTTCTCTAATTTGGATTTTAGAAGTAAGATCGAATTGATCACTCGACTTTGCTTCCACCAAAAATAGCACGCAGCTGGTATCTACCTTTTCCCTCTTTCATGAACTGTGTTTTGCAATCGAATTGTTCTGGGATTGAATGATTTTATTAACACGGGTATCAGTGAGTGAAATTGTTCGGTTTCTGGAGTAATTGAGATTTGTAATTCTATTTCATGTTTCTTCAATAAATGTGTTTCGTATATTATTTACTTGGTTGTGCTCTGATTTGTACTGAATGTGCAATCGATGGTTTGGGGTTGATTTGACGATTTGATTAATGTGCGGGGGGTTATTATGGTATAACATAGGACCGTAATAAATAAAAGTAACATCAGACAATTGTAGAGATATGAATAACTTTCGTAGTTATTTGAGACACGAGTGAATTTCAATTCGTTTGAAAGTTTGCTTCGTCTGAATAAATTAACGGAAGTGTTTAAATTGGATTATTAGTTTGGTGTAGAACTGAAAGTAATTTAATTATTTGAAGGGCGCAGGCCCGTTCCCCCTTTTGACGGGCCGCGTAAAACGTAACTCCGAACATGTTAGAGAATTAAATAACTTTCGTAGATATTTAAGGGAAGAGTGAATTTCGTTAAAATTGAATTCGTTTGAAAATTTACTTCCTCTAAATAAAATAACGACGATGGTTAAAATAGATTATTAGAATTGGTGAAGGATAAAAGTATTTCGATTGTCGGTCGGGCGCGGCCCAGTTCCTAAATTTGTCGGGCCGCGTCAAAAGTTAAACAGGACAGGATCGAAAAATAGACTTGCCTTCCAAATTAATTACTGGGCAAATCTAAATAGAGTAAGACATTTTTATTCGTTTTAAGAAAGTTGTTAATCTTTTTAAAGCAATCAAGTGGGGTGAAGCACTCCGACAGTTAAGTGCTAGATTTACATATAAGAAGTTAGAATTAATAATATAAAGTGCATTAATTTTCTTCTTAAATGCTATTATTGTCACACTTTTATTAATTCGATTCTCTTTCGAATAAACAAGTTGGTCGGCTCGCTGCATGAGCGACCAAGTGGAACGGACGCATATCATCATTTACTTCGGCAAAACTAGTGCTTGGGTGCGCTATACAAACGAATCCCTGAGGCCTTAACAAAGACATCTAAAAATATCCGTAACATAATAAGAACTTCAAACATTAGCAGGGAGCCATCAATACGATGCGGTCACTTCGAAGTCTTGCCTCGAATTGAGTTACTCGGCTCGAGCTTCGGGTGACTTGAGAGGGATTGGCGTCGTACAGAAATTAGATTGATTCCGGTGGAGTTAATTTAACTCGGGTGGTTAGATTACGGACGAATCTCCGAACCCGGCTAAGACAAACCCGTTACCGGGAAGCCGGGGGCACCTTATTGAAAGAGGTGCGTTTGACAATATATTTTCATAGGATATGTTACTTCTATTCAACTGCAATATCACTACTTTGTTGTAAGACGTATGCAACGAAATTTCGTTTTGTATGCACCATGTGCAGACAAGATGACAATAAAGTTTGTCTAAGTCTAAGTCATGTCAGGTCAGCTGTCTGGAGAGAGAGAGAAGTCAGGACCTGCAGGCGGAGCACCACCGTGCCACCGCCGCCATGACGGAACTCAAAAGCAAACTCCATGAGGAGAAGCAGAAAGAGTTAGCCGTTACCAGGGAGACATTACTGCGGCAGTATGAAATGGAGCTGATGAGAGTGATCAAAATCAAAGCTGGAGAGATCCAGCGACTGAATGCCTTGGTCCTCAGCCTGAGGGACGACTGGTGATCCGCTCAATCCGTGTCTGACTATCCGCACGCCACGTCGGGCTCCGATGCGGCCGCTACCGTATTGTGTAGCTTGTCCCCAGTAAGCGTCGCGGCGCTCCGTTGCGGTCTCAACGGCCCGGTGTGGCGCAATGTCTGCTCAGGTGAGGAGCGGGGGCGCTTTGCTGGCGGAGGTGGAGGAGACGCGGCGGTGTTGGGAGACCGAGCGGTGTCGCCTCCACCAGGAGCGCGGAAGAAACCCTGGCAGCGGCCCAGCAGGCCTGGCAGTCCCGAGCGGACGAGCTCCGATCGGCTCATCACCAGCATCGGGAGGAGCTGAGCCGAACCAAGAGAGACTGCGAGAGGGAGATCCGCTGACTGGTAGGACTGATCAGATGCGCGGTGCGTGGCTTTGTTCCCAATTTCGTCGTATACCTGCAGTGCAATGACACCTAAGGCATTCTATTCTATTTCACAAGAAGAAAATGTCCGGTACACGCTTTAGACTTGTTTTGCCGTTTTCAGCAGCTCAAAGCTCCCGTTTTGTCAGCGCCTTTGCCACTCGCTGTGCGCTGAAAACGACGGACTCGCCCGGCTGCTCAGCCTGTCAACCATTAGCCGTGAGCGCGACGTCATTGTCCGTAGGCAGCTAGTGGCAAAATGCACCCTGTTAGAGTTGCGCTCGCTCCAACTTATTTTGGAAGAACCACACGGGAGACAAGTAAGTTCTTTTGGACACCTGCAGGTGGAGAGTCCATCAGTTGTACGAATGAAGTCTGACTCTCGGCTCCTGCACGAGCATTTAAATAAGAGAAACAGGGTGGGTGTAAGCGTGGATTGAATGGAGAAAGCCCTTGACCTCTAGTCAAATCATAGCAAGGGGTGTTTTACAACTTTGTGTAGGAAGTTGCTATCGCTTATGATAGGGATAAATAAGGGATAAATAATATTATTTATTACAGGTCGCAGTCAAAGTCAAAGCAACATAATCATACGATAAAGATAATCTGGAAAACCCTGACACACCCTGTAGTTGTCACTTTTGGAAAAGACGTGCGTCCCTCCAATCATCGCCGGTGACGTGTTTTTCAGGCTCTGGAGACAGGAGCTCATGTCACAAATGTCATTGTGAGTCGCGTTTGTTTCTGCGCCGGAGCCGTTCGTTCCCTTTGCATCCAAAGAATCTCAAAGGCGGATTATTTGTGTCGACAGGAGAGAGATTTGCTGCTACGATACCGACGTCGAGAATCTCTGAGGAGGAACAAAGCGTGAGGTCCTGCAAGGTGAGTCTGTTTGTTTGCGGCTGCTTGGTGTTGCGCAAGATGAAATGGCCTTTTTCTCGCTATCGTTCCTCTCGTCGATTCATCGTGAGGTGTCGCTTCAGTTTGTTCAGAGAGATGTTTGCTTCCGCGCCCGCAGGTCATCGAAACATTTTACGGCTACGACGAAGACGTGTTGGTGGACTCGGACGGATCGTCCTTGTCTTTTCACACCGACAGAACCCCCGACACGGAACCCGAAGAGGTAGCCCGCCATTTCTGCCAGCGTATTGGCGCCAAACATTCCTCTTCAGCCTGGAATCGGACTCGTGTTTGCGTCGCGGGTGCTTTGTCGCCGGTCTGACTGATTCTGGTACTAGTGCTGTGTTGCATTGGTGTGTGCATGAGGAGGCGGAGCTTCGCTACCGCCAGCTGACGCAAGAATATCAAGCGCTGCAACGAGCCTACGCTCTGCTCGCCCAGACCAGCGGAGGGGACTACGACGCCGAAAAGGAGATCAAGGTGGCGCCCCTTCCCGCAACCCCCGGCCGGGTCGCAGCCTCCCCGTTCTCACCCAGCCTCGGGTGTTCTCTGGTCTGAAAGGAGGAGGAGGAGCCTCCCTCCTCCTCCTTTCAGACCAGAGAAAAGCTGATGGTAGAAATGGGTCACTATCAAAGCAGAGTAGCAGATCTGGAGTCAGCGCTGAAGCAACAAGGACAGGTAAGCTCATCAATGAGCACACCTTTTTCTCAGACAAAATAGCTACATTCTTCAGTCACTCATTCGTCTGGCATTACTGGACCAACCCCCCCCCCCCCCCCCCCCCCCCCCCCGAACGTGGCTGGGAAAATGCGGAGAAAAGCAAATGTCATTTTCCAGTCAACCAAAGAATTTGTGGATGAAAATGACACAACATTCCAAAGCTGTCCACGCGTTTGTCTCTTCTAGAATGTCAAGTGGGTGGAGGAGAAGCAGCTGCTGCGTCAGAGCAATCAGCAGTTGGCCGAAAAGGTGACGGAAAGAAAGGCGCTGGGCGGAGTCGCTTGGCGTCACACCCGTCGGGAAGTCCCGCAGATGAGGTCTGACTGTCTTTTCAGGTCAGGTGGATGGAGGCGGAAGAAGCGCGTCTGAAAGAGCACATCCAGGATATCCGAGACCAAAACGAACTGCTTGAGTTCCGCATCCTGGAGCTGGAGGTGGGAAGACTCGCACAAGCGTGTTGAGGCCAGAGATGTGACAGACGGACGGACGGACGGATGCATGCCTCTGCCTTTCAGGAGAGGGAGTGGCCCTCCCCCGTCTTGAAGTTTCTGCAAGTCCGTTTCCCAGACGGCCTCAGCCCTTTGCAGATCTACTGCGAGGCCGAGGGCGTGAGCGTACGTAAGGCGTCCCTCGCAACCCTAACCTTAACCCGAGGTCCCAGAACACCTTACATTGCTCCTTGCGCCTTTCCCCCGGACATCGTCATCAGTGATCTGATGAAGAAGCTGGACATCCTGGGCGATAACGCCGTAAGTGTATGTCGAACTCCTTATGTTCGCACTCCACGAGACTCGGCGGCTCAAATGTGACTTTTGGAAGGCTTTGCGCTGAAAGAAGCTTGTTGACGCTGTGCCTTTGGGCTCTTGCAGAATCTCACCAACGAGGAGCAGGTGGTCGTGATTCACGCCAGGACCCTTCTCACCCTAGCCGAGAAGGTAACGCGCACGTCCACGCACGCTCTCGCATTCTGCTTATATGACAGCAGCCTTTCCTCAGTGGTTAGATTACATCAAAGTGACCAAATCAGCACTTCAACAGTAGATGTTGGACATTGAAAGTGAGAAGGTAGACAGACACGCGACATCAGCCAAGGGGAACTCCGGCAATGTGCCCCAACAATTCTGACCTTGAGCTGTGCTAGGATATGTTCTGTAACCAGAAGGGCTACCTGGATGAAGAGTTGGACTTCAGGAAGCGTTCCATGGACCAGGCTCATAAGGTAAGCCGCCCTCAAATCTCCCGCCGGACCACTGATGGACGAGGATTGCGGCCCAGAGGATCCTGGAGCTGGAGGCCATGTTGTACGAGGCGCTACCGCAGCGGGACTGCCCCGCCACGGACGGCGAAAAAGCCAGCCACGCTGGCGTGAATGACGTGCTGACGGCGGATCAGAGAGAAGAGCTTAGGAGCGCCGTGGACCAATGGAAGCGAGCCCTGATGTGGGAGTTGAGGGAGCGCGACGCTTGCATCCTCCAAGAGAGAATGGATCTGCTGCACAGCGCGCAACAGGTAAGGGCCCAAAGCCAGCCCGGCACTTACTTGCACGCTTACTGGCTTTTGAAGGCCACTTTCCATTTGTCCGTCCTAGAGGAACAAAGAGCTGAAAGAATTCATCGAAGCTCAGAAGAGACAAATAAACAATTGGAGGAGAAGTTTCTGTTTCTCTTTCTATTCTTCTCCTTGGCCTTCATTCTGTGGCCCTAACACCAGCTGGTGAGTGAGCTCCAGCGGCACCGCACTCGACACCTCCGATACACTGCCAGCCGGTCTCAGACGTTGGCAGACGCTCCGATGCCAACGTATACCCCCCGCCACGGTGACAGAGGCACCGCGTCACACCGGCGCTCATCCAATCAGAAGGCAGGAAAGGCAAATTCACATGCAGGGCACTCTTGAACCAGAAGAGAGCGCCACAAAAAACGGTTGTTGCCCCAAACGCGCACTAAAAAGGGTCAGAATAACAAGAGTCCCACCGGCCAGCCGGGGCCACCCGTCCATCCATTTATTCAGGGGGGAAAAAAATTGGAGTCACCGGTGAGTACATTTTGCATTTAGCTCTGCTTTTCTGCTTCTGTCTTCAAGTGTGTGGCATCCTGCGACCAAAGATTCAGCCAACCCCAAAGCGGTTGACCTCAACGTCCCACCACCATGCCGACCAGAGCAGGTGATGTGATGCTTTGGACATCCTTCCGTCTCAGATGTCCAAAAGTACTCTTTGCCACATCTGCGGCAATATGGTGTCTTTTCAAAGGTGCAAATAAATCCAGCGTGGGCGGAACACGCAAGAATAGCAAAAATAAAGTCAAACCTTGGTTTTCGACCACAATCCGTTCCAGAAGGCGGTTCGAGAAGCAAATCGGTCGAATTCCGAATCCATTTTTCCCATTACAAATAATAGAAAAAAAATTAGTCCGTTCCAAGACTAAAAAACCCCCCTTTTTTTTTTTAAACATTTTTTTCATTTGCGCATTTTTCTCCGATCGCGCAACTGCAGCGCACCACCGAACGCGCAACCGTAGCGCGTCGCCGACCGCGCAACTGCACAGCGCTGGTCGCATTATTGTGACAGAGCCGTCGCTGAAATTTAGAAAATATTTTTAAAGTCCTGATGTACTTTCTAAAATTTAAGTGGATTTCAGTGCTCGGGGAGCTTTATTTGGTCCGATCGCGCAACTGCAGCGTGCTGGGCGCTCAGTGTCGCATTGCTTTAAGAGCGTCTTTGTGTTATAGGATGCCTTAATGCTCCCACTTGCTTTCTTTGGAGGCATGATTAGGGATTAATACAATCCTCAAAGTAACGAAAATACAATTATTACAGATTCAGTCGGCATCCGGGCCGCGCGGTCGGGTTTTCTCGGGTCCTCCCGGCTCATCTCGTGAGGTTCGACCTCCGAATTTTGTTCAACAACCGAAGCATAACAATCTCGAATTTTTTGTTCAAATTCCGATTTGTTCGAGAACCGGGACGTTCGGAAACTGAGGTTTGACTGTAAAATAAATAGATGCAGCTCACTGACAAGTGCCGCTATTTGAGCTAATTTTAGAACAGTCTTGCGGGCGACTCATGCGGTCCTCACGGGCTACCTGGTGCCCGCGGGCACCGTGTTGGTGACCCCTGGTCTAGAGCGTACACGGTAAGTACAACTCATTGTGTTTAAAAAGATTTACGTTTGTGAATGTTGGTTGAGGCTAAATGTTAATGTTTAATTTCATTCCTTTAGGTTCCACGGTGTTTGTTGGCTGTATGTTTTCCACTGCAAGAAGAGGCTCGTATCATTGACCAGCAGGAGCTACAATGGTGAGTACCCCTTTCGTCGTCCATTTATGTGAAACACTTCCTATTTCATGTCTAACAGTACTCGATTTAACAAATAACCATAAATAAATACAGTGTGGGCAGTCAAGTTAACATATGTGATTATCCTGCCTAATATGTTTATCACAAATATGTCACTAATCACTAAAATTTTTATTTGTTTATCACAACACCTTTGGACCTTCAGCAATCGATTATTTCCCTTCATCTACATAGAGACAGAACGATGGTGTCTTAAACATCTCATTCATTTCACCAAATAACTTCACGCAGGTGGATAACGGCCGTCTCGGTCACGCTATGTTGCGTGATGCAGTTTTGAAGAACTAAATACATTTATTCAATGAATAAGTCAAGCTGGAGTTTGCATGTTCTCCCCGAGCCCGCGTGGGTTTTCTCCGGGTACTCCGGTTTCCTCCCACATCCCAAAAACATGCTTGGTAGGCTGATTGATCACTCCAAATTGTCCCTAGGTGTGAGTGCGAGTGCGAATGATTGTTTGTCTCTGTGTGCCCTTCGATTGGCTGGCAACCGGTTCAGGGTGTCCCCCGCCTACTGCCCGATGACGGCTGGGATAGGCTCCAGCACGCCCGCGACACCCGTGGGGACTAAGCGGTTCAGAAAATGGATGGATGGATGGATGGATGGAATAAGTCAAGCTAGATCTATGTTTATGATGTTGTAAGTTACGGTACCGATTGAAGTTGAGTCCGAAGCCAGTGGAAAACAGCACTGCGTTTGTGCTCTCCAAGTGCAAATGTTGTGATCTCTGACTGACGACCGGGCGAGACTCGAGTAAGAGATGTCCAAACGAGCTCCGGCAGGGCGGGCCAAGGCGGAGTGAACGGGCGCCCTTCAGGCCGCCAATGACGAGCTGAGAGCCAAACTGATGGACGTCCAGTTAGAACTTCAGCAGGAGAAGAACAAGGTGAAAACATTAACAGACAGACACTGCCTGCCTCCCTGCCTGCCTGCCTGCCTGCCTGCCTGCCTGCCTGCCTGCCTGCCTGCCTGCCTGCCTGCCTGCCTGCCTGCCTGCCTGCCTGCCTCCCTGCCTGCCTGTCTGCCTGCCTCCCTCCCTGCCTGCCTCCCTGCCTGCCTGCCTCCCTCCCTCCCTCCCTCCCTCCCTCCCTCCCAGTTTTCCCGATGTAGATTTGACATGCGTGTGCCATGACTGTGTCAGCCTACATCAACAAATGCAGCGAGGACGTCAGCACCACTAAGAATATCATCACCCGGGGCAACCAACGACCCTGGATGACTGAGGAGGTACGTCAAACGCTACGAGCGCCATGACTGTGTCAGCCTACATCAACAAATGCACCGAGGACGTCAGCACCACTAAGAATATCATCACCCGGGGCAACCAACGACCCTGGATGACTGAGGAGGTACGTCAAACGCTACGAGCGCGGAACTCTGCCTTCAAGTCTGGCGACAAGGAGACACTGAGGACAGCGAGAGCCAACTTGAACCGTGCCATCAGGGTAGCGAAGCGAGACCGCAGTCGAAAAATTCTGGATCGTTTCCACGATGCCAACAACAACAGGAGTATGTGGCAAGGCATACGGGCGATTACAGACTACAAATCACCCCCCCCCCCGGTGGGTGAAGTTGATGCTGACTTTCTAAGTGGTCTAAATAACGTCTTTGGGAGGTTCGAGGCACTAAACGGCACTCCAGCAGTTAAAACTGTCCCCCATCAGGAAGAGGAGGTACTCTGCCTTGACTCCGCCGATGTGTAAGACCCTGAGGAGAGTCAACCCCTGTAAGGCCCCTGGCCCCGACAACATTCCTGGGCGTGTGTTCAGGGAATGTGCAAGTCAGCTGGCTGGGGTCATCACAGACATTTTTAACACCTCGCTGGGCCAAGCCACAGTGCCAGCGTGCTTTAAGACTGCCTCCATCATTCCGGTGCCGAAGAAACCTCAAATCACCTCATTTAATGATTACCGACCTGTTGCACTGACTCCAGTCATGATGAAGTGCTTCGAAAGGCTGCTTAAAGGTCACATCGTTTCCAGACTCCCCCCATTATTTGACCCGTTCCAGTTTGCCGACCGGCAAAACCGCTCCACTCAGGACGCCATCTCCTCCGTTCTTCACCTGAGCCTGGCTCACCAGGAGGAGAAGAACACCCATGTGCGGATGCTGTTCCTGGACTTCAGCTCAGCGTTTAACACCATCATCCCACAGCATCTGGTAGGAAAATTGGAACACCTGGGCTTCAACACCCCCCTTCGCAACTGGGCTGCTAGACTTCCTCACCAACAGACCTCAGTCAGTCCGGGTCGGACAGAACACCTCTGATGTCATCACCCTCAGCACAGGCTCCCCTCAGGGCTGCGTCCTGAGCCCCCTGCTGTTCACCCTGATGACACACGACTGCGTCCCCAGGTTCACCACCAATCACATCGTGAAGTTCGCAGACGACACAACCGTGGTGGGGCTCATCAGAGACAACAACGACCTGGACTACAGAGAGGAGGTGGAGCAGCTGGTGGGCTGGTGCAGAGACAACAGCCTGATCCTGAATGTGAAGAAGATGAAGGAGATCATCGTCGACTTCAGGAAAAAACAGCCTCACCACGCTCAACTGATCATCAACAGCTCAGCTGTGGAGGTGGTCAGCAGCACCAAATTCTTGGGGGTCCACATCACAGAAGACCTCACCTGGACTATGAACACTACGGCACTGGTCAAGAGGGCACAGAAGTGCTTGTACTTCCTGCGGAGGATGAGGAGAGCCCACCTGCCCCCACCCATCATGAGGACGTTCTACAGGAGCACCATAGAGAGCATTCTGACAAGCTGTCTCTCTGTGTGGTGTGGAGGCTGCACCGCCTCCGATTGGAAGAACGTGAGGAGAGTGGTGAGGACAGCAGAGAGGATCATAGGGGTTCCTCTTCCATCCATTCAGGACATTTCATCTCAGCGCTGCATGTCCCGTGCCCGTAACATCATCCATGACCCATCACACCCCCACCATGGACTGTTCTCCCTGCTGCCCTCTGGGAAGAGGTTTCGCAGCATCCGCTGCAGGTCCACCAGGTTCTGCAACAACTTTTTCCCTGCTGTCATCAGACTGTTGAACACTAGAACTGTTGAGCTCTAAACTGAACTCTGCATCACACATTCACAGAACTGTACTTTATGACACTACGGACCTCTATCTTGCACTATCTCGCACTACCAACTTTACTGAACTTGTATAAACCCTTTAAATAGAAGTTTAATACATGGTTTAGCATTCCTCTGCACACTCTTGAATACTGTTATGCCTACTTGCACTATTGCATAATTATCACTGCTGCACTTTGTACTTATTTTTATATATATATATATATATATATATATATATATATATATATATATATATATATATATATATATATATATATATATATATAGTATATGTATATATATTGTCATGTAACATGGGGGGTAAAGGTGGTGCAAATGGTAAAATATGGATTGTTCACAGGAATAAATTGGCAGAGCTGAAATTCCAAATTTGTCCAAAAGATGGCGCCAGACCAAAACATGAGACCAAAAAGGGGCCACAATAAGCTAAACTAGTTAAAATAGAAATAAAACAGGAACACGGTGTCGGATTGTGAGTCACGCATGGAAGCACAAATGTGATTTTTACTTTTTGATTTCTTTGCTTGGCTAAAAATGTATTCTGTAACAGCTTAAAGCAATATTGTTAGTCAATTTGATCAAGAGGCCCGCCACTATGAGAATAGTGGCGTGACATAAATTGTTTGGAGAACCACAAATGTGATTTTTACTTTTTGATTTCTTTGCTTGGCTAAAAATGTATTCTGTAACAGCTTAAAGCAATATTGTTAGTCAATTTGGTCAAGAGGCCCGCCACTATGAGAATAGTGGCGTGACATAAATTGTTTAAAGAAATAGATCAAAGGTTTGGATTTTTATTTCAGAGTTAATTGAAGCGTAACTTTAAAAAGTTATTTTCATGAAACAGGAAGTGAAGAAAAGGGGAAGTGAAAGGCTTTACCAGGGGCTAGCTGTACATTGGTGGAAAGTAATGCATGGTCAAGGCGGAAACATCTGCTGAAGGACAGCAGGTGTACGAGCGTGGGAAAATTGTCCAAACCCTATACAGCGTGGGAAAACTGACCAAAATCTATAAGGCGTGGGAAACTAGGCGGTCTTACCCTATAGAGAGGATATAAGTACCAGACAAGCCTATAAAAAGTCCTGAAGGAGCAGCTAAGAGGCTTTTTCCCCCAAAGAATACGTGAAGAAGCCCAAAGGAGCTTCAAGATTTTTTCCAGAGTCCCGGGATCTTTGTGTGAGACGCAGGATCGCTGGTCCGAAATTAACTTGGATTTACTCCAAAAAATTGGACTGGACAACTTTACAGGATAAACTAGGTGAGGGAAAACGACTTTTATGTATTTTAGGGAGAGTGGGGAATAGTCATCGGGCCGCCGGCCCCCTCGAGGCCAGCCTGTTTCTCTAATTTGGATTTTAGAAGTAAGATCAAATTGATCACTCGACTTTGCTTCCACCAAAAATAGCACGCAGCTGGTATCTACCTTTTCCCTCTTTCATGAACTGTGTTTTGCAATCGAATTGTTCTGGGATTGAATGATTTTATTAACACGGGTATCAGTGAGTGAAATTGTTCGGTTTCTGGAGTAATTGAGATTTGTAATTCTATTTCATGTTTCTTCAATAAATGTGTTTCGTATATTATTTACTTGGTTGTGCTCTGATTTGTACTGAATGTGCAATCGATGGTTTGGGGTTGATTTGACGATTTGATTAATGTGCGGGGGGTTATTATGGTATAACATAGGACCGTAATAAATAAAAGTAACATCAGACAATTGTAGAGAATTGAATAACTTTCGTAGTTATTTGAGACACGAGTGAATTTCAATTCGTTTGAAAGTTTGCTTCGTCTGAATAAATTAACGGAAGTGTTTAAATTGGATTATTAGTTTGGTGTAGAACTGAAAGTAATTTAATTATTTGAAGGGCGCAGGCCCGTTCCCCCTTTTGACGGGCCGCGTAAAACGTAACTCCGAACATGTTAGAGAATTAAATAACTTTCGTAGATATTTAAGGGAAGAGTGAATTTTGTTAAAAGTGAATTCGTTTGAAAATTTACTTCCTCTAAATAAAATAACGACGATGGTTAAAATAGATTATTAGAATTGGTGAAGGATAAAAGTATTTCGATTGTCGGTCGGGCGCGGCCCAGTTCCTAAATTTGTCGGGCCGCGTCAAAAGTTAAACAGGACACGATCGAAAAATAGACTTGCCTTCCAAATTAATTACTGGGCAAATCTAAATAGAGTAAGACATTTTTATTCGTTTTAAGAAAGTTGTTAATCTTTTTAAAGCAATCAAGTGGGGTGAAGCACTCCGACAGTTAAGTGCTAGATTTACATATAAGAAGTTAGAATTAATAATATAAAGTGCATTAATTTTCTTCTTAAATGCTATTATTGTCACACTTTTATTAATTCGATTCTCTTTCGAATAAACAAGTTGGTCGGCTCGCTGCATGAGCGACCAAGTGGAACGGACCCATATCAACATTTACTTCGGCAACACTAGTGCTTGGGTGCGCTATACAAACGAATCCCTGAGGCCTTAACAAAGACATCTAAAAATATCCGTAACATAATAAGAACTTCAAACATTAGCGGGGAGCCATCAATACGATGCGGTCACTTCGAAGTCTTGCCTCGAATTGAGTTACTCGGCTCGAGCTTCGGGTGACTTGAGAGGGATTGGCGTCGTACAGAAATTAGATTGATTCCGGTGGAGTTAATTTAACTCGGGTGGTTAGATTACGGACGAATCTCCGAACCCGGCTAAGACAAACCCGTTACCGGGAAGCCGGGGGCACCTTATTGAAAGAGGTGCGTTTGACAATATATTTTCATAGGATATGTTACTTCTATTCAACTGCAATATCACTACTTTGTTGTAAGACGTATGCAACGAAATTTCGTTTTGTATGCACCATGTGCAGACAAGATGACAATAAAGTTTGTCTAAGTCATGTCAGGTCAGCTGTCTGGAGAGAGAGAGAAGTCAGGACCTGCGGGCGGAGCACCACTGTGCCACCGCCGCCATGACGGAACTCAAAAGCAAACTCCATGAGGAGAAGCAGAAAGAGTTAGCCGTTACCAGGGAGACATTACTGCGGCAGTATGAAATGGAGCTGATGAGAGTGATCAAAATCAAAGATGGAGAGATCCAGCGACTGAATGCCTTGGTCCTCAGCCTGAGGGACGACTGGTGATCCGCTCAATCCGTGTCTGACTATCCGCACGCCACGTCGGGCTCCGATGCGGCCGCTACCGTATTGTGTAGCTTGTCCCCAGTAAGCGTTGCGGCGCTCCGTTGCGGTCTCAATGGCCCGGTGTGGCGCAATGTCTGCTCAGGTGAGGAGCGGGGGCGCTTTGCTGGCGGAGGTGGAGGAGACGCGGCGGTGTTGGGAGACCGAGCGGTGTCGCCTCCACCAGGAGCGCGGAAGAAACCCTGGCAGCGGCCCAGCAGGCCTGGCAGTCCCGAGCGGACGAGCTCCGATCGGCTCATCACCAGCATCGGGAGGAGCTGAGCCGAACCAAGAGAGACTGCGAGAGGGAGATCCGCTGACTGGTAGGACTGATCAGCTGCGCGGTGCGTGGCTATGTTCCCAATTTCGTCGTATACCTGCAGTGCAATGACACCTAAGGCATTCTATTCTATTTCACAAGAAGAAAATGTCCGGTTGCTCGCTTCGCTTTTGTCACAGCAAAGGTGTTCTAGTCGATTCAAGAAAAAAATTGGCCGGTTGCTCTCTTTGTTTTTGTCATAATTCTGGCAAATGAGTTTGCCCGCCTGCCTGAACGCTCCCCGTTTGTACATCCAGATGGATGAGATCAAGCTGAAAGACAGAGCGGTTAGTGTTTTGGATAAAGCCCTGGGGCCGGCCACGTCCACCGCCTTCAGCTGTAGACTCAGGGTGCCGAGCAGCAGATCGCTGCCCTGAGGGATTCCCAAAGGGCGGGCCTAAACTACCCTGGAAGCGGGGTCAACGCCGCTACTAGCAATCCTCTTCATAGCGTAAGCCACCTCATCACACACTTGCAGTACGCATGACTTAGTTCGTTGCTGGAGGAAGGTAGCACAAAAACAGTTTTGAACTTCGAACGAGTGGTTGTGTGTGTGTGTTGCGGGGCGTTTTCAGTCTCAGGAGGATCGGGACACGCGACGGTTTCATCTGAAAATCGCTGAGCTCAGCGCAGTCATCAGGAAACTGGAGGATCGAAACGCCCTGCTTTCTGAAGAGCGCGATGAACTGGTAATTTATTGACGGCACGCTTGAAGGTTTGCGCTACGTTTGATGCGCGCCATCCAGCGAGGCACCCATTGCGCTTGCTTATTAGTTGAGCGGCGCGGCGAGTCGGTTGCCTGGTAGATGTCTTTTATTGGGAGCCAATGCCACGATTCCGTTCAAACCGATGCAAAAGGAACGAATACGTTCTGGCCCGCGTGTTGTGTGTCTTTCACATCTCGCACTTCATGCTTGCAGCTAAAGCGACTGAGAGAAACAGAAAGCCAGTTTCTGCCACTCCTGTACAAAAACAAACGCCTGAGCAGGAAGAATGAAGAACTCTCGCTGGTGCTGTGTCGCCTTGAAAACAAAGTGCGCTTTGTCACCCAGGAGAACGAGGAGATGGCAAGCTTGGTAAGTCGACGTGGACAACGGCGGCGTGCCAACAGAGTCCACTGCATTTGTGTTCCACAGAGAAGGCCTAGTTCGCTAAATGACCTGGACCGCGGTTGCGGCCAGCAGGACGGTGAAATAGAGTTACTTCAAGTTGTGGAGCAGCGGCACATCATCGACGACTTGTCCAAGGTCTTCAGGCAGGCGACTCGGTGCACGTACGGCTGCGCCGCGCTCGCTCGCTGTCGCCAGGAAACCTTTTCCGTCCAAAGCTTGGCCGGCGGCCGCCATCCAAAAAATTGGCCCCTTAAATTCCGACCTTTCAAACAGGAGCATTGTGCGCACGCGTTTGAACACGCTTTAGACTTATTTTGCCGTTTTCAGCAGCTCAAAGCTCCCGTTTTGTCAGCGCCTTTGCCACTCGCTGTGCGCTGAAAACAACGGACTCGCCCGGCTGCTCAGCCCGTCAACCATTAGCCACGAGCGCGACGTCATTGTCCGTAGGGAGCTAGTGGCAAAATGCACCCTGTTAGAGTTGCGCTCGCTCCAACTTATTTTGGAAGAACCACACGGGAGACAAGTAAGTTCTTTTGGACACCTGCAGGTGGAGAGTCCATCCGTTGTACGAATGAAGTCTGACTCTCGGCTCCTGCACGAGCATTTTTATTAAGAGAAACAGGGTGGGTGTAAGCGTGGATTGAATAGAGAAAGCCCTTGACCTCTAGTCAAATCATAGCAAGGGGTGTTTTACAACTTTGTGTAGGAAGTTGCTATCGCTTATGATAGGGATAAATAAGGGATAAATAATATTATTTATTACAGGTTGCAGTCAAAGTCAAAGCAACATAATCATACGATAAAGATAATCTGGAAAACCCTGACACACCCTGTAGTTGTCACTTTTGGAAAAGACGAGCGTCCCTCCAATCATCGCCGGTGACGTGTTTTTCAGGCTCTGGAGACAGGAGCTCATGTCACAAATGTCATTGTGAGTCGCGTTTGTTTCTGCGCCGGAGCCGTTCGTTCCCTTTGCATCCAAAGAATCTCAAAGGCGGATTATTTGTGGAGAGAGATTTGCTGCTACGATACCGACGTCGAGAATCTCTGAGGAGGAACAAAGCGTGAGGTCCTGCAAGGTGAGTCTGTTTGTTTGCGGCTGCTTGGTGTTGCGCAAGATGAAATGGCCTTTTTCTCGCTATCGTTCCTCTCGTCGATTCATCGTGAGGTGTCGCTTCAGTTTGTTCAGAGAGATGTTTGCTTCCGCGCCCGCAGGTCATCGAAACATTTTACGGCTACGACGAAGACGTGTTGGTGGACTCGGACGGATCGTCCTTGTCTTTTCACACCGACAGAACCCCCGACACGGAACCCGAAGAGGTAGCCCGCCATTTCTGCCAGCGTATTGGCGCCAAACATTCCTCTTCAGCCTGGAATCGGACTCGTCTTTGCGTCGCGGGTGCTTTGTCGCCGGTCTGACTGATTCTGGTACTAGTGCTGTGTTGCATTGGTGTGTGCATGAGGAGGCGGAGCTTCGCTACCGCCAGCTGACGCAAGAATATCAAGCGCTGCAACGAGCCTACGCTCTGCTCGCCCAGACCAGCGGAGGGGACTACGACGCCGAAAAGGAGATCAAGGTGGCGCCCCATCCCGCAACCCCCGGCCGGGTCGCAGCCTCCCCGTTCTCACCCAGCCTCGGGTGTTCTCTGGTCTGAAAGGAGGAGGAGGAGCCTCCCTCCTCCTCCTTTCAGACCAGAGAAAAGCTGATGGTAGAAATGGGTCACTATCAAAGCAGAGTAGCAGATCTGGAGTCAGCGCTGAAGCAACAAGGACAGGTAAGCTCATCAATGAGCACACCTTTTTCTCAGACAAAATAGCTACATTCTTCAGTCACTCATTCGTTTGGCATTACTGGACCAACCCCCCCCCCCCCCCCCCCTGAACGTGGCTGGGAAAATGCGGAGAAAAGCAAATGTCATTTTCCAGTCAACCAAAGAATTTGTGGATGAAAATGACACAACATTCCAAAGCTGTCCACGCGTTTGTCTCTTCTAGAATGTCAAGTGGGTGGAGGAGAAGCAGCTGCTGCGTCAGAGCAATCAGCAGTTGGCCGAAAAGGTGACGGAAAGAAAGGCGCTGGGCGGAGTCGCTTGGCGTCACACCCGTCGGGAAGTCCCGCAGATGAGGTCTGACTGTCTTTTCAGGTCAGGTGGATGGAGGCGGAAGAAGCGCGTCTGAAAGAGCACATCCAGGATATCCGAGACCAAAACGAACTGCTTGAGTTCCGCATCCTGGAGCTGGAGGTGGGAAGACTCGCACAAGCGTGTTGAGGCCAGAGATGTGACAGACGGACGGACGGACGGATGCATGCCTCTGCCTTTCAGGAGAGGGAGTGGCCCTCCCCCGTCTTGAAGTTTCTGCAAGTCCGTTTCCCAGACGGCCTCAGCCCTTTGCAGATCTACTGCGAGGCCGAGGGCGTGAGCGTACGTAAGGCGTCCCTCGCAACCATAACCTTAACCCGAGGTCCCAGAACACCTTACATTGCTCCTTGCGCCTTTCCCCCGGACATCGTCATCAGTGATCTGATGAAGAAGCTGGACATCCTGGGCGATAACGCCGTAAGTGTATGTCGAACTCCTTATGTTCGCACTCCACGAGACTTGGCGGCTCAAATGTGACTTTTGGAAGGCTTTGCGCTGAAAGAAGCTTGTTGACCCTGTGCCTTTGGGCTCTTGCAGAATCTCACCAACGAGGAGCAGGTGGTCGTGATTCACGCCAGGACCCTTCTCACCCTAGCCGAGAAGGTAATGTGCACGTCCACGCACGCTCTCGCATTCTGCTTATGTGACAGCAGCCTTTCCTCAGTGGTTAGAATACATCAAAGTGACCAAGTCAGCACTTCAACAGTAGATGTTGGACATTGAAAGTGAGAAGGTAGACAGACACGCGACATCAGCCAAGGGGAACTCCGACAATGTGCCCCAACAATTCTGACTTTGAGCTGTGCTAGGATATGTTCTGTAAGCAGAAGGGCTACCTGGATGAAGAGTTGGACTTCAGGAAGCGTTCCATGGACCAGGCTCATAAGGTAAGCCGCCCTCAAATCTCCCGCCGGACCACTGCTGGACGAGGATTGCGGCCCAGAGGATCCTGGAGCTGGAGGCCATGTTGTACGAGGCGCTACCGCAGCGGGACTGCCCCGCCACGAACGGCGAAAAAGCCAGCCACGCTGGCGTGAATGACGTGCTGACGGCGGATCAGAGAGAAGAGCTTAGGAGCGCCGTGGACCAATGGAAGCGAGCCCTGATGTGCGAGTTGAGGGAGCGCGACGCTTGCATCCTCCAAGAGAGAATGGATCTGCTGCACAGCGCGCAACAGGTAAGGGCCCAAAGCCAGCCCGGCACTTACTTGCACGCTTACTGGCTTTTGAAGGCCACTTTCCATTTGTCCGTCCTAGAGGAACAAAGAGCTGAAAGAATTCATCGAAGCTCAGAAGAGACAAATCAAACAATTGGAGGAGAAGTTTCTGTTTCTCTTTCTATTCTTCTCCTTGGCCTTCATTCTGTGGCCCTAACACCAGCTGGTGAGTGAGCTCCAGCGGCACCGCACTCGACGCCTCCGATACACTGCCAGCCGGTCTCAAACGTTGGCAGACGCTCCGATGCCGACGTATACCCCCCGCCACGGTGACAGAGGCACCGCGTCACACCGGCGCTCATCCAATCAGAAGGCAGGAAAGGCAAATTCACATGCAGGGCACTCTTGAACCAGAAGAGAGCGCCACAAAAAAACGGTTGTTGCCCCAAACGCGCACTAAAAAGGGTCAGAATAACAAGAGTCCCACCGGCCAGCCGGGGCCACCCGTCCATCCATTTCTTCAGGGGGGAAAAAATTGGAGTCACCGGTGAGTACTCTTTGCCACATCTGTGGTAATACGGTGTCTTTTCAAAGGTGCAAATAAATCCAGCGTGGGCGGAACACGCACGTCTTCGTTTTTTCCCGCTTTGTTTGTGTGACAGCTGTTGTGAAAATTGTATACAATTAAAGTTGTATAGTACAGGTTTGGCCAAGCCGCAATTCCTGAACCGCATGCGGCTCTTTGCTTGGATTAATGCGGCCCTTTTATGTTCATATCAACATTTGTGTGTGTGTGTGTGTGTGTGTGGGGGGGGGGCGGTTGTGCGTGTTGGCTTCACTTGAGTTCAATTTGGTATTTTGGTCAAAAGCGCATGTGGTGAAATTCCACAAAGTAGGATGGGCAAACACATTCCAGTAAACTATTAGTGTCAATTGGGCTCTCGAAATGGCAGGGAAAAGATGCACAGCAAAACGGAAATATGTAGATGAACACAGGACGTTTTTATCAGAGTGGGAAAGTTTCTATTTTTTGTTGAACGTGATGGCAAACCATTCTGCCTGATATGTCAGACCTCAGCGCATTTCAAATATTCAAATCTTCAGCGCCATGCACTTCAGCTCACTCAATGGCTAACATTGATCAGGCGTCGAACCCGCAACATCATGCTTAAGAGGTGGACATGCTAACCAGTGCGCCATTATGTCAACGCATAATAACTAAGTCTACTGATCAAAACAGCGGTTACTATATGACGTCGCTACGTCGTGGTCAAGTGACGCAGACAAGACATCAATGGACGGACCTTCCTCCGAAATTAGAATCCGTGAGCAGAGTTAACTTGTTTAAAAGGGAGTGGGCAGAAGAAATATTTAATTTATTTAAATCTATTTTGAGTGCACACCATTATGCCAATGCATAACAACTGTAAATCTACTAAACAAAACAGCGGTTGCTATATGACATCTGCCACGTTGTGGTCACGTGACAGACGTGACGTCGATGGGCGAAACTTCCGCCGGAATTCAAATCCGCGGGGAGAGTTAACTTGTTTAAAAGGGAGTGGGCAGAAGAATTATTTAATTTATTCAAATCCATTTGGAGTGTGCGCCATTATGTCAATGCATAACAACTGTAAGTCTACTAAACAAAACAGCGGTTGCTATATGACGTCTGCCACGTCGAGGTCACGTGACGCGGACGTGACGTCGATGCCTACTTTACATCCCACCGATCACAGGACCCCTTGGCTGCATAACCGCGCCCCCTTCCCAACCAATCGGATTTGCTATACACGAAAACGACGCCAATGGGCGGGCTCTTCCGCCAGAATTTAAATCCGTGGGCGCGGCTCGCAACAGGAAGTAGGAAAATGGCGATGTTGACAAAGACACAGCGGATGGTAACATAAGACTAACGAGAGAAATATTTTTATTTTCTGCTTGCAACTGGACCGTCCAGAGCGTACACGGTAAGTACAACTCATCGTTTTTAAAAAGAAGTACTTTTGTTGCCCTGAAAAGCGAGTGAGTGTGGCGTTTGGGGGGAACGTCGAATTTCGACGATTATTTCGACTGGTCAACGGTTGTAAATGATTGCGTTGATTAAAAACTTTATTTAACTCTACTCTTAACTTTGCCGTTTCAGATATGCGGGTATTACACCGCGGAAATGACGTCAATAGGCTGAACTGTCGCCAAAATTCAAATCTGTGGGCGCAATGGCCTTGAGCGAGACAACGGATACAAACACGACGACTATCAACAGAAATATCTTTATTTTCTGCTTGCAAGTGGACCGTCTAGAGCATACACGGTAAGTACAACTCATTAGGTTTAAAAAGATTTACGTTTGTGTAGTTTGCGTTGCGTTACATCTGTGAATGTTGGTTGAGGCTAAATGTTAATGTTTAATTTCCTTCCTTTAGGTTCCACGGTGTTTGTTGGCTGTAAGTTTTCCACTGCAAGAAGAGGCTCGTATCATTGACCAGGAGCGAGCTACAAGTATCATTGACCAGGAGCGAGCTACAATGGTGAGTAGCCATAACATTTATGTTAAACACTTCCTATTTCATGTCTAACAGTACTTGATTTAACAAATAACCATAAATAAATACAGTGTGGGCACTGAAGTTAACATATGTGATTATACTGCCTAATCCGTCACCGAGTATATTGTTGCAAAGTAATATAAGATCCAAAGTTGTAATTCAGAATAGTTTTCAAAAGAAGGCCATTAGAATTATATACAAGTCTGATTACCCAGAACATAATAACAAGCTATTAATTAAATCACAAATTCTTCAATTCAAAGATTTGGTAGATTATCAGACAAATAATGTCTAACATATGTGATTATACTGCCTAATCTGTTACAGAGTATGTTGTTGCCAAGTAATGTAGAATAGATCCAAAGTAGTAATCCAGAATAGTTTTGAAAAGGCCATTAGAATAATAAACAAATCTGATTACCTTGAACATAATAGTTAAGTGTTTAATATGTCCTATGAAGTCAAAATTGGGCACCATCATGTGGTGAAATTTGGAATTGCATCACATCCAATTTTGCTTGGGAACAAACAGATTAAATAAATCTTAGTTTTAAATAAGCCACTCCTTCTCAAACAAGTAAACAGCTTCTTTCTCCAGGCTGTTAGGGCCCTGAACTCGCTACCCCCTTCTGCGTAGCGTGCGGCACTGTTGCGCTATTTTCGGAAATGTCTGCTGTACGCGCACTTGCTCCTTTTTTTTTTCTGCTCCTCCTATTTATTTATTTATTTATTGTTGTGTTATTTATTCATTATTTATTCAGCACGCTTTTGTTATACTTGTTTGTCTGTTGTGAGCCATGTCTTGTCACCGTGGGATAGGGGGGAACGAAATTTCGGTTTCTTTGTGTGTCTTTGGCATGTGGAGAAATTGACAATAAAGCTGACTTTGACTTTGACTTTGACTTTTTGCGCAGTAGATGTTCTGTTAATATCTAGTATTTATACAAAGTCATAATTTAAATTGCTTTCAACCTTCATTCATCGGTTCAAGCAACATTACTCGCTCTTATTACCAATTTGTATTGATTTAACTAAGCGTTTAATACTTCCTATCAGGTCTCAAGTCAAGATTTGGCAAAATACAATTTCAGCAAATCCAATTTTGCCAGGGAACAAAAATAGATTAAATAAACTAAATAAGTCTTCTTCCCATTAAATAAATCAGAAAAGTTTGTCTTGTAACCAGTCCTCTTCAAACAAGTAAAGTCTGCCCATTTTGTGCCGTAGATTTTGTGTCTATGCCTAGTATTTATACAAAATCATAATTTAAACGACTTCTTTCCTTCATTCACTTTGGAAATTTGGAATTGCAGCAAATCGAATTTTGCCAGGGAACAAAAATAGATCAATTAAACTAAATAAGTCTTCTTCCCATTAAATAAATTAAAAAAGTATGTCTTGTAACCACTCCTTTTCAAACAAGTAAAGTCTGCCCATTTTGTGCCGTAGATTCTGTGTTTATGTCTAGTATTTATACAAAATCATAATTTAAAGGTCTTTAAATTCACTTCATTCACTTTGGAAATTTGGAATTGCAGCACATCAAATTTTGCCTGGGAAGAAAAGTAGATTAAATAAATTTGATAAGTCTTACTACTTCCCATTAAATAAATTAAATACGTCTTACTTGTTCCCACTCCTTTTCAAAAAAGTAGTTTAAAACGAGGGCCCTTCACTCAACCTTTAACCTCAACCCCGCACGTCACATTGTGTTGTATCTGTGAATGTTGGTTGTGGCCAAATGATAGTTTTCTTTCATTCGTTTAGGTTCCAAGAAAACTTGATGTAACTCTACTTTTAACTGCCGTTTCAGATAAGCGGGTATTACGTCGCAGTCATGTGCCGCGGATATGACGTAATTGGCGGAACTTCCGCCAAAATTCAAATCTGTTGGCGCGATGGCCGTGAGCCACTGAGCAACGACGATTATCAACAGAAATATCTTTATTTTCTGCTTGCAACTGGACCGTCTAGAGCGTACACGGTAAGTAACACTCATTGTGTTTAAGGAGATTTACGTTTGTGTAGTTTGACTAAAGTTGTCGATGTAGCTAGCGTTCACGGTAATAGCAACGTGTAGCTGAGGCGCTAACCCTAGCAGAAGTGTAGCCGCGTTGCGTTGTACGTGTGAATATTGGTCGAGGCAAAGTGTTAATGTTTAATTTCATTCCTTTAGGTTCCACGGTGTTTGTTGGCTGCAAGTTTTCCACTGCAAGAAGAGGCTCGTATCATTGACCAGGAGCGAGCTACAATTGTGAGTAGCCATAACATTTATCTTAAACACTTCCTATTTCATGTCTAACAGTACTTGATTTAACAAATAACCATAAATAAATACAGTGTGGGCACTGAAGTTAACATATGTGATTATACTGCCTAATCTTTCACCGAGTATATTGTTGCAAAGTAATATAAGATCCAAAGTTGTAATTCAGAATAGTTTTCAAAAGAAGGCCATTAGAATTATATACAAGTCTGATTACCCTGAACATAATAGCAAGCTATTAATTAAATCACAAATTCTTCAATTCAAAGAATTGGTAGATTATCAGACAAATAATGTCTAACAGTAATTGATTTAACACATCACGATAAGTAGATTGAGTGTGGGCACTCTCAAGTTAACATATGTGATTATACTTGTCAGGCAGGGGACAAGACGGAGGACCCGGATGCAGAGTCGTTTCTTTCTGGGATTTATTCCAGCAAGCACACTGATCAAAAGTACAAATCAAATCGCCTCTTGCGAGGGAAAACACGTGGCAAAAAGTACAAACAAAAGGTGTCGCACTGAGGCGAGTCAAAAGGCTAAAAGTACAAATCAAAACGCCTCTTACGAGGGAAAACACGTAGCAAAAAGTACCAACCAAAGGCGTCGCACTGGGGCGAGACAAAAAGGCGATGGGGACCAAGGCACAAACAAAGTGTCGCTCGGTGGCAAGACAAAAAGGAGGGTTCTTACAGAGAGCTCGGACATCAAGGGATCGCTGGTGGTCGGGACGAGGCAAGACACACTGGCACAAGACAAGGGGAAGACACGGACTAAATACACACAAAAGGGCGGGGACACAGGTGATGACAATTAGTGTCAATTACGCAGGTGCACACAATCGGGATCAGGGAAGACAAGACAACCAAACACCGAGGAAGGAAACACGAACTGAAACGGAAGGGATGACAAAATAAAACTGGAAGTAAAGTTACGACAATCGACGAGACAAAAAACTGGAAAAATAAACGCGACCGCATGACAATACTGCCTAATCTGTTACAGAGTATGTTGTTGCCGAGTAATGTAGAATAGATCCAAAGTAGTAATCCAGAATAGTTTTGAAAAGGCCATTAGAATAATAAACAAATCTGATTACCTTGAACATAATAACAAGCTAAGTGTTTAATATGTCCTATGAAGTCAAAATTGGGCACCATCATGTGGTGAAATTTGGAATTGCATCACATCCAATTTTGCCTGGGAACAAACAGATTAAATAAATCTTAGTTTTGAATAAGCCACTCCTTCTCAAACAAGTAAACTCTGCCCATTTTGCGCAGTAGATGTTCTGTTAATATCTAGTATTTATACAAAGTCATAATTTAAATTGCTTTCAACCTTCATTCATCGGTCCAACCAACATTACTCGCTCTTATTACCAAATTGTATCGATTTAACTAAGCGTTTAATACTTCCTATCAGGTCTCAATTCAAGATTTGGCAAAATACAATTTCAGCAAATCCAATTTTGCCAGGGAACAAAAATAGATGAAATAAACTAAATAAGTCTTCTTCCCATTAAATAAATCAGAAAAGTCTTTCTTGTAACCAGTCCTCTTCAAACAAGTAAAGTCTGCCCATTTTGTGCCGTGGATTTTGTGTCTATGCCTAGTATTTATACAAAATCATAATTTAAACGACTTCATTCCTTCATTCACTTTGGAAATTTGGAATTGCATCAAATCGAATTTTGCCAGGGAACAAAAATAGATCAATTAAACTAAATAAGTCTTCTTCCCATTGAATAAATTAAAGAAGTCTGTCTTGTAACCAGTCATTTTCAAACAAGTAAAGTCTGCCCATTTTGTGCCGTAGATTTTGTGTTTATGCCTAGTATTTATACAAAATCATAATTTAAAGGATTTCATTCCTTCATTCACTTTGGAAATTTGGAATTGCAGCACATCAAATTTTGCCTGGGAAGAAAAGTAGATTAAATAAATTTAATAAGTCTTACTACTTCCTATTAAATAAATTAAATACGTCTTACTTGTTCCCACTCCTTTTCAAAAAAGTAGTTTAAAACGAGGGCCCTTCACTCAACCTTTAACCCTATTTATTCACCTTCTAGGCTAAGTGTTAAAGGCTAAATGTTAAAGGCTAAGTGTTAGAGGCTAAGTGCCAGAGGCTAGGCGCCAGAGGCGAGTTTTTGTGGGCTGAAGTTTTAGTGGGGTTAGTGTGAATACAATCCAAAAGAATACAACAGAATACAATACAATAGAATATAATACATAGATTAAATTCAATAGCTCTTACTACTTCCCATTAAATAAATTAAATACGTCTTACTTATTCCCAATCCTTTTCAAAAAAGTTGTTTAAAACGAGGGCCCTTCACTCAACCTTTAACCTCTACCACCGCACGTCACATTGTGTTGTATCTGTGAATGTTGGTTGTGGCCAAATGATAGTTTTCTTTCATTCGTTTAGGTTCCACGGTGTTTGTTGGCTATATGTTTTCCACTGTCAGAAGGATGAAAATACAAAGTACGCTTGGACGTGGGCAAAGACGTCACCGGTGAGTCCTTCCTTCCTATTTATTTACCTTCTAGGTGCTAGAGGCTAAGTGTTAGAGGCTAAGTGTTAGAGGCTAAGTGTTAAAGGCAACACAATATGAACAACACAACACAATACGAACAACTCAACACAATACGAACAACACAATATGAACAACACAACACAATACGAACAACACAACACAATACGAAAAACACAACACATTACTAACAACACAACACAATACGGACAATACAACGATACAGCACTGAACAACACGATACCGCACTGAACAACATGATACCGCACTGAACAACACGATACCGCACTGAACAACACCATGCCGGACTTAACAACACCATGCCGCACTGAACAACACCATCCCGCAATGAACAACACCATGCCGCACTGAACAACACCATGCCGCACTGAACGACACCATGCTGCACTGAACGACACCATGCCGCACTGAACGACACCATGCCGCACTGAACGACACCATGCCGCACTGAAAGACACCATCCCGCACTGAACAACACCATGCCGCACTGAACAACACCATCCTGCACTGAACAACACCATCCCGCACTGAACAACATTATGCCGCACTGAACAACATTATGCCGCACTGAACGACACCATGCTGCACTCAACGACACCATTCCGCACTGAACGACACCATGCCGCACTGAACGACACCATGCCGCACTGAAAGACACCATCCCGCACTGAACAACACCATGCCGCACTGAACAACACCATCCTGCACTGAACAACACCATCCCGCACTGAACAACATTATGCCGCACTGAACAACATTATGCCGCACTGAACAACACCATGCCGCACTGAACAACACCATGCCACACTGAACAACATTATGCCGCACTGAAAAACACCATGCCGCACTAAACGACACCATCCCGCACTGAACAACACCATGCCGCATTGAACAACACCATGCCGCACTGAACAACACCATCCTGCACTGAACAAAACCATCCCGCACTGAACAACATCATGCCGCACTGAACAACATTATGCCGCACTGAACAATATTATGCCGCACTGAACAACACCATGCCGCACTGAACAACAGCATGCCACACTGAAGAACACCATGCCGCACTGAACAACACCATGCCGCACTGAACAACACGATCCCGCACTAAACAACACCATCCCGCACTGAACAACACCATGCCGCACTAAACAACACCATGCCGCACTGAACAACACCATGCCGCACTGAACAACACCATCCCGCACTGAACAACACCATGCCGCACTGAACAACACCATTCCGCACTGTACAACACCATGCCGCACTGAAAAACACCAAGCCGCACTGAACAACACCATCCCGCACTAAACAACACTATGACGCACTGAACAACACCATGCCCCACTGAACAACACCATGCCGCACTGAACAACACCATGCCGCACTGAACAACACCATGCCGCACTGAACAACACATGCCGCAATGAATCAGAATCAGAATCAGAATCAGAAAACCTTTATTGTCATTCTACATAGTACAATGAAATTGGAGACCTCCATCCAGTGCATGAGGTAGACACAAGTAACATAGTCAAGTAATCGACTAGTAGAAAAGTAGATGAAATAATCAGAAACAGTAGTGCGGACAAAGTGCAGTAATAGTGCAGGAGGAAAGTGTCATCAGTGTCGGCTGGAGTTGAGGGCGGCTATGGCTTGGGGAAAGAAACTGTTTCTGAGTCTGTTTGTCCTGGTCTTCATTTGCCTGTAGCGTCTTCCAGAGGGCAACAGGTCAAACAGGGCGGAGCCAGGGTGGGAGCTGTCCGCTGAGATGGCCTTAGCCCTGCTGAGGCAGCGGGTAGTGTAGATGTCCGTAAGGGAGGGGAGAGGGCGGCCGATGATCCTCTGGGCTGCCTTCACCACTCTCTGCAGCTTCTCCCTGTCAGCGGTGGAGGAGCTGCCGAACCATACTACGATGCAGTAGGTCAGTAGACTCTCGATGGAAGATCGGTAGAAGGTCAGCAACAGGTCGGTGTTGAGGTTGTACCTCCTGAGGACTCTCAGGAAGTGTAACCGCTGCTGAGCCTTCTTGACGATGGTGGTGATGTTCTCTGACCAGGAGATCCGGTCAGAGATGTGGACGCCCAGGTACTTGGTGCTGTGGACCCTCTCCACCTGCTCGCCGTTGATGAAGAGGGGAGTTGGCTCAGGGCTGTGTCTTCTGAAGTCTATGATGAGCTCGTTGGTCTTCTTGGTGTTCAGAGCGAGATTGTTCTCAGAGCACCAGTCGACCAGCTCCAGGACCTCCTCTCTGTAGGCTACCTCATCGCCATTGGAGATGAGACCGACCACAGTGGTATCGTCGGCGAACTTGACAATCCGGTTGTGGTTGTGAGCCGGTCTGCAATCATGAGTGTAGAGGCAGAAGAGGAGGGGGCTCAACACACAGCCCTGTGGGGAGCCGATGCTCAGCGTACGGGTGGAGGAGAGGCGGGAGCCAACTCTCACAGCCTGGAGTCGGTTGGTCAGAAAGTCATTAATCCAGGCACATGTGAGAGAGGGGAGTCCGGGAGTGTCCAGCTTTGTGGTGAGTCTGTCCGGGAGGATGGTGTTGAATGCCGAACTGTAATCCACAAAGAGCATCCGGACATAGCTCTGCTGCTGCTCCAGGTGGTTCACCGCACAATGGAGGGCTACGGCGATGGCGTCTTCTGTGGATCTGTTGGTCCGGTATGCAAACTGGTGGGGGTCGAGGTGTGGGGGAAGATAATCCTTGATGTGCTGAAGAACCAGCCTCTCAAAGCACTTCATGATCACCGGAGTGAGGGCCACTGGCCGGTAATCATTCAGGCTAGAGATGGCCGACTTCTTCGGCACTGGGATGATGGTTGAGGTTTTCAGGCAGGGCGGGACGGTTGCTAGGGCCAGGGAGCGGTTGAAGATCGTGGTGAAGGTGGGGGCGAGCTCCTCAGCGCATGCCCTCAGCACCTTGCCGGGGACCCCATCCGGGCCTGTGGCCTTTCTGGGATTCACTGTAAGGAGCACCTTTCTGACCTTGTGCTCCTGAACAGTGAGTGGAGTGATGTCAGAGCTGGGTGGGGGAGGGGGCAGGGCAGGGACAGGGGAGTGCTGCTGGGATGTTCCAAACCGAGCAAAGAAGCTGTTTAGCTCCTCTGCCAGCTGTGCGCCTTGGTCTTCGACTTGAGCGGCACTGCCCCTGAAGTTGGTGATCTCCTGGATGCCCTGCCACACCTTGCGGCCATTGTTGCTGGACAGGTGGGACTCGATGCGTTTTCTGTGGTCTGCTGTGGTCCCAACACCATGCCGCACTGAACAACACCATGCCGCACTGAACAACACCATGCCGCACTGAACAACACCATCCCGCAATGAACAACACCATGCCGCACTGAACAACACCATGCCGCACTGAACAACATTATGCCGCACTGAGCAACATTATGCCGCACTGAACAACACCATCCCGCACTGAACAACACCATGCCGCTTTGAACAACACCATGCCGCACTGAACAACACCATCCTGCACTGAACAACACCATCCCGCACAGAACTACACCATCCTGCACTGAACACCATGCCGCACTGAACAACACCATGCCGCACTGAACAACACCATGCTGCACTGAACAACATTATGCCGCACTGAACAACACCATGCCGCACTGAACAACACCATGCCGCACTGAACACCATGCCGCACTGAACAACACCATCCCGCACTGAACAACACCATGCCGCACTGAACAACACCATGCCGCACTGAACAACGCCATGCCACACTGAAACACACCATGCCGCACTGCACAACACCATCCCGCACTGAACAACACCATGCCGCACTGAACAACACCATGCCGCACTGAAGAACATTATGCCGCACTGAACAACATTATGCCGCACTGAACATTATTATGCCGCACTGAACAACACCATGCCGCACTGAACAACACCATGCCGCACTGAACAACATTATGCCGCACTGAGCAACATTATGCCGCACTGAACAACACCATCCCGCACTGAACAACACCATGCCACTTTGAACAACACCATGCCGCACTGAACAACACCATCCTGCACTGAACAACACCATCCCGCACTGAACAACACCATCCTGCACTGAACACCATGCCGCACTGAACAACATTATGCCACACTGAACAACACCATGCCGCACTGAACAACACCACGCCGCACTGAACAACACCATGCCGCACTGAACAACACCATGCCGCACTGAACAACACCATGCCGCACTGAACAACACCATGCCGCACTGAACGCACCATGCTGCACTGAACGACACCATGCCGCACTGAACGACACCATGCCGCACTGAACGACACCATGCCGCACTGAACGACACCATGCCGCACTGAACAACACCATGCTGCACTGAACAACACCATCCTGCACTGAACAACACCATCCCGCACTGAACAACATTATGCCGCACTGAACAACATTATGCCATACTGAACAACACCATACCGCACTGAACAACACCATGCCGCACTAAACAACATTATGCCGCACTGAAAAACACCATGCCGCACTAAACGACACCATCCCGCACTGAACAACACCATGCCGCATTGAACAACACCATGCCGCACTGAACAACACCATCCCGCACTGAACAACACCATACCGCACTGAACAACGCCATGCCACACTGAACAACACCATGCCGCACTGCACAACACCATGCTGCACTGAACAACACCATGCCACACTGAACAACACCATCCTGCACTGTACAACACCATGCCACACTGAAAAACATCATGCCGCACTGAACAACACCATCCCGCACTAAACAACACTATGACGCACTGAACAACACCATGCCCCACTGAACAACACCATGCCGCACTGAACAACACCATGCCGCACTGAACAACACCATGCCGCACTGAACAACACCATGCCGCACTGAACAACACCATGCCGCACTGAACAACACCATCCCGCACTGAACAACACCATCCTGCACTGAACAACACCATGCCGCACTGAACAACACCATGCCGCACTGAACAACACCATGCCGCACTGAACAACACCATGCCACACTGAACAACACCATGCTGCACTGAACAACACCATGCCACACTGAACAACACCATCCTGCACTGAACAACACCATGCCGCACTGAACAACACCATGCCGCACTGAACACCACCATGCCGCACTGAACAACGCCATGCCGCACTGAACAACACCATGTCGCACTGAACAACACCATCCCGCACTGAACAACACCATGCCGCACTGAACAACACCATGCCGCACTGAACAACACCATGCCGCACTAAACAACACCACAATAACAATACAATAACGTTTACTCATCTACCAAACACTGCATTGTGTACTATAAATTCAAACATGAGATGTGATATGAAGCCTATACTAAGTTGGATGCCCGTACTATGCCCATGGTGTGACTAGGCAGAATAGCTACTACAACCATACTATTATGGTCTAGTCACACAATGATCACAATAGGAATGACTCCTGTATTGGGCGGTCCTTACCCTGGAAAAAAAGAAAAGCATCTACCAAACACAGCACAGGCTACTTCAAATCGACACATGAGATGTAATATGTTTACAATTAAACATAACAACCCAGACTCAGGCATTCATAAGTCAGTGTGAGCCATAACATTATGCCCATTGTGTTGATGTTCATAATATGCCCATAGTGTGACTAGGCTGACAGTAACCACAACCATACCGTCAAGGCTCAGTCGCGCTATGATTATAATAGAAATGGCTCTTGTTCCGGGCAACCTGTATTTAGAGGGTTGGTTTAACCCATACTTATATCTTGACTTTAGTGTAATGGGCAGACATGCCTGTACTAAGAAAGTGGAATGTTTAATTACCATTTCAATGAAACGTCGTGACTGTAATGTGTACATACCTGTGTCTTCCTCCTCTTGGTTGCTGACATCCCAGGGGATGGGGACCCTCACTGTCCTCCTTTGATTGCTGCTTCGCGCCGCACACCCTACATAGTTGTGTTTTCCCCTCTCCACCAGTATGGTGACATTCTTAGCTATGCTGACAGTGCTGTCCTTGTTATATACTGTGGTGGACATACTCCTGTTTAGCAAAGTGGCCTTGTATAATAACATGGTGATGGTGGGTGCCGGTTTCCCGGTGGCGGAGCAGCTGAACACAACCGTTGTGGTTGAATTGGGCCTGCTGTCTGGTTGATATGTCATTGCGTCCACGTGAGAGATTCCTACGGGATGCAACAGCCATTAACAAACTGCACAGGTCATTAGAGCGTTAGTCTTACCTTCCACATTGATGCAGCAGGTCTCTTTGCGTTTGGAGGCCATCGGAAACATGTTAAAGATGCAGGTATAACAACCTGCATCTGTCCATGTGACGTTTCGTAGGGTTAGAGATGTTGAGTTGAGGGACGTGTCGCTGAGGATCGCCTTGCCTTGGTAAGGCTCGTTGATGTGCTGTCCATGGTCCCGGCTGTATGACCCTATATTAACATATGATTCCTTCCACATACGCTTTTGCCATGACACCTGCACCACATTCGACATCGGCGCATTCTCGTCCAGCTCGCACTTGCAGAAAGCGTCCATGCCATAATCCACCTTTGTTTGTCCCATATTGGCTCCCTCCGATGGCTGCACTCCACAGGCCACTGACCACAAAATAACACACTGCAGTATAGTTCCGCTATTCATTATTACACTTTTCCTATTGGTACCCATGTACCCGGATAATTCTACAACCACGTCTAGCTCTTTTCCACCCCCATGTTCAGTGTGTTCACACATCTAGGTTCGCTGTGGGGGAATTCAAATACCTTTGTGGTTCTTAAAAGTGATGATAGACATAGAGGAGGTCTACGACAGCCTGATGTCCGGCCTGGCCGAGGACCTGGTGCCGCAGCTGTGCGCACAGCACGGTATGAGCACCGTTGAGTGTTTGCAACTACTGCTGCCTCTTCTGCCAGACGACATGGCAGCCGTTAGGGCCATCGAAATGGGCGCTGTGCCCGGGGACGTATTTACCCTGTTGAGGACTAAACCCGACACGTTCCAATACTGCGTGCAGCACGGCATACTCGATACGTCATCGCTCAGTACCACGTTTGACCCTCACGGATTCAACGTGGTGCAGGCCGCAGCACAAGCCAACATGTTAGAGGCCCTCACGCACATGGCGCCGTTCGACTGGTACATGGTAACGGGAAACGGCATGACCCTGGCCGACCTCGCCCTGGCGCCCAGGGGCTACGATCCTGAGGCGGTAAACTTTTTCCTAATGCACATGGACACGGGTGCACAAGTGGGCGGCATCACCCTGTCGCGGCACATGGTTAACACGTGGCCTGAACACGCCCTGGTGCACGTGGCATCCCACGAAATGCCTCTTATCAGCGCAGAGGACATGATGTTTCTGATTCACGCTGGCATGAGCCTGGCCGTAGTGGCGTTCGCGAGACACTACGACGTGACAACCACCCAAGTGGACAACCAGTACCTGCTACATTACATTATCATGTCGTGGTCACCGGACTACCACGCCGTGCTCGGTAACTACAGTCTGGAGACACTGAACACTGTCTTGAGCTACGACAGTATGTCCATGGCTGACTTTGTAAACACTGGTTGGGTACCCTTAGAGGTGCTCCAGGTGCACATCCCGCAGACCTACTGGAACACGGAATCCATGGTTACGGCCATGGCTAACCTAGTGGCCCGGTTCAACGTAACGGATGGCTTGTACACCACCTATAATTGCGTAAGCTGCCTGTGGTACGTAATCATGGCAGCGGACTATAAGCCACCAGGATCGCTGGCTGTGGATCTGGCGTACCTGCTCACGTACTTGTCGTACAGGGTGAACACGCTCAGTGGTGCCCATGCCTGCCCGGGATCAGGACCTAGAGGCGCACTTTAGGGCTAACGACTTTGAGGGATTGTCTGACATCTTGGCCACCCTTTACGCCCGGGCTCCCCACCTGCCCAACGTCGTGCACGAGGTCAGGACCTTACCGTGGGACTATTCGCTCTATCTCTCATACGTGTCAGAGACACAGCACGAGTGAGAAGTGTCTGCACGTTATGGCCGGGCTGGGCGTCAGACCGGGTCCTGAGTACTTTTCCGTGGTGCGGTCCGAGTCACTGCTAGCCGAGATCTTTGAAAACAGTTTGAAGCAAATTGTCATGAGGCAGTATCTAAGAGAGCTGCAGGAGCACGTGGTCAAACATCCTGAGTACACCCAGCTATTGAACGACTAGTATGCCCATCCGTAATGCGACCGATGTATACAATATGCCCATGGTGTGACTAGCAGGACAGTCATTACACCTATATTGTCAGGCTTAGTCACAACATGATACCCATGCCCGATATGCGGTCACAGAGACAACATGCTGCCCATGGTGTGGCCATAACACTGTTATTATATGGTATGGGCGTGATGAACACTACGCATAGTCTGTGTGCACACCATATGGTGTGCACACATCAGGACCATGTCCTGGGCCACTGCCATATATTGTATCTATTGAAACGTCTACCGTTATTGTATTGGCGATATACAGTGGGGTGGCCATACACCGATACAAGAAAGCTATCCCACATAATGTTGCTTGAAATAAAATATGAATATATACTACCGGTGTACCGTACGACTACAGGTAAAATGCCTGTCACAAAGGATGTAGTGTATGGCTATGCGGATCATGTGCTCAGGACCCGTGGCCTGGCGCCTCTTATCCACGGGGTGACTCGGGAGGACTACAGACCGTCGCTAGTCAGCCCTACACTTAAGGCCGCTCTGATACACAGCTGCGAAGAGGTGGCCAAAATGCTCAACGGGACACACATGTTCTCTGGGGTAGTGAGTGATGTGCTGAACACAGGCAACGTCAGTGTCGTAGCCAGCATCATTGACTTTGTGCTGGCCGATGATCCCAACATAGGACGTGTGGTGGCTTTGGTTTACGCCAGTGTGGAGATATATGTGCAGTGTCTGTCTGCGCAACCTGAATGTTGCCCTGATATAATAACCATGCTTGTGGACAAGCTACCAGCGGACCTGGACTGGACACAGTTGGAGCGTGGTCGTAGACCACCCATGTCTACGACCACGGTAGCCCGAGTCTTTGTCGCGGGATTGGTGTCTGGTGTGGGCGGTGTCTGTATACTCTCTCTCGTTAGTTGCAGACCGGTTATATCTGTGACCGCAATATCCCGTATGTTTGTCGTGGGATTGGTGTGTGGCGTGGGCAGCTATATACTCTCTCTGATTATTTGAATAACATGAATGTACTGACTGTTTTGGGAATAACACACCCTAGCTACAATGAAGGTGGTTGTGTTATTTCTGACTATCCTCTCAGGAACAAGTGCTCTCCCCGCGGTCTATGTCCTGCAGGGCACACGTAATGTGATGATACCATGCATGGCGGACAAGGTGGCTAATGTCAAGTACTTGTTCTTAACCTGGTACAGAGGGCTGCATAACGGGGCCGCCGTTATTCTGAAGCGTCGCGGCTCCGGCAGAGTGAATTGCTACGGTAGATGGGCCAACACTACTGCACTACGTGAGGATGACAGCCTGCTTTTCCGGGATCCCATAACATGCTCTGACAACGGGACTTACACATGCAGTCGCACTGCACCTGTGGGGCATCGTGGCCAAGATGAAGAGGTGGACCTTTTCGTCATCCCATGTAAGGACCCTCCAGTCAGTCGCACTACACCCGTGGGGCAGCGTAACCAAGAGGAAGAGGTGGATCGTTCTGTCATCACATGTAAGGACCCCCCGGAAAGTAGGTCCCTACAGTACCTGATCCCTTACATGATAGCGGCCGAGGTGTTCCTCTTAATCATGGCGGTGTTAGCCTACTGCCGGCACAGGCACATGCCTTGTTTCACAATACTTTGAATAACTACTGAAACATTTGCTGCTGCTGCTTTAAACAATAAACATGGAAAATGATTCTGATGTACGTCTGCTTTGAGTGCGAGTACAAATGTCGATTAACACTACATATTAACTCGGGGTGTAAATAATGTCTGGAGCGTTAGGGTAAACAATAACACAACAACCATTGAATGTTGATCAACATCCAATTGTGGGGTAACAATATTTGAATATTGCCGATTGACCGCTTATGGGGTGAATACATGACTAGGGGACACATTCCTTTCACCATGGTGGGGTAACAACATTTGAATATTGCCAATCGGCTGGTTGTGGAGTGAATACATGGGTAGGGGACACATTCCTTTCACCATGAAGTCTACGCCTTTTCCCTGCAGCATTTGTTTGGAGACCATGACATCTATTGTTGTTACTCCGTGCGGCCATCTATTTTGCCAGCAGTGCATTGAAACCGACGTTGCTATCTGCAACACCGACTACCGTTGTCCGGTGTGCCGGACCACAATGTACCTCGGGGACGTACAGAAGGTGTATGATCTGGATCGCATGGTGAAGGAGTGCCTCGCCGAGTCTGAGCAACGGGTAGCCGATGCCATCTGTGAAACCGAGGAGCGATGCGCGCTGCGTCACAGTCGGGACCTGTGTAACCTGGAGCAACGGCTGCAGGCCGAACACTACAAGGGGAAACAGCAGCTAATGTTGCAGTTGCACGGCACCGGTAACCAGATGGCCAAGGTATGTGCGGAGAAACTGGTTCTTGAGCGGCGACATGCCCTGGCTTGCGCTGAGGCCGAAACAGCCATCAAGCAGCGGGACGAGCTTCAGGTTGAGTTGGCATACGAGCATTTGACCAAAGAGAGCCTTCGTATCAAGCTGAAGCGGCATCGGACGGCGGACAACAGCTCCACCAAACTTCGCCGGGTCCAGGCCCAGCTTGCCGAGCTACAGGCAAAACACAATCTCCTGAAAACGTCTGCCGCGGCTTTCTGCGACAATCTGACCGATACCCACTTTTTCGCGGACTTTTTCCGATGTGCGGGCCCTGATGACCGACATAATGGAGAAAGACTGCCGCATGAAAACGAATGTGTCCTTGTTTCGCGATACTTTGAATGACTGCTGAAACATTTGCTACTGATTTGAACAATAAATAAAGATTCAAGATTCAAGAGATTCAAGAGTTTTTTTTTTATTCGCCATGTTTGAGCGTGCCAAACAAGGAATTTGACTTCGGTAAATCACAGCCTCTGTTCAACATTTAGGTGACTAACAACAACACTCAGGACATGTGAAGAACGAAAGATATTCTCAAACACCCCCTGATCTTAAACTCCCAAGAGGGCAAGGAAAAACTCAAAACTCCAGCTAGGGGAAATGAGAAACCTTGAGAAGAGACCACAGATGGGAGGGTCCCTCTTCTAGGATGACCAGGCTGCAATGGATGCAGAGAGGACACATAGTACAAACAGTGTAGACAAAAAAGGTGTGGCAAGCGGGATGTTATTGCACAGATACTTCTGATGTGCACCCTCTTTGAGTCTGGGCACATATTTTGATTAAGCGAAATGCAACACTGGATGTCTGAAGGGTTGTGTTTAGAGGTGCAAGACAAAAGTGGTAACTACTAGGGTATGAGCAATGTCTGGTATGTTGCCTCCACATGGCTGGGCCAAGTGTCCAGCCCAAGGTTTCACAATCTGCGGGTTCATAACCCCAGGTAAAACATTTCTTGACAGTCGCTACGACAAGCACATTCCCCTCGCGAACCACTACAAGGCCTTACACATATGGGGCCGTGATAGACCTAACCAACACCACACGCTATTACAATGGCAAAGCCCTGGGCTCGTGCTATCACAAGATACGCTGCAAGGGACACAACCAGTGCCCCAGCCCCAGAGCGGTGCGCACTTTCTTGGGCCTGTGTCAGGCCGCTCAAGGCCCGGTGTATGTGCACTGCACATACGGCTTCAATCGCACTGGTTACCTGGTGTGCTGCTACCTGGTGGAGTGCCGCAAGATGTCGGTGCATGACGCCATCCGCCTCTTTGCAGAGGCCAGACCTCCGGGCATCTACAGGGAGGAGTATGTTAAGACCCTGTGCATCAAGTACAACGCCCGCACACTGTTAGTGGCGGCCGACTTGCCGGCACGGCTGCCTGAGCTGCCTGTGACATGCGTTCCGGCCCACTGTGAGACGTCCACACACAAGCTGGGCCTAGGGGCCGTGCACGACGTGGAGCTGTGCGCTGAGATAACACGCGTCATCACAGGAGCCGTGGGCTATCGCTACCGTGACCAGTTTCCCGGCTGCATGCCCGTATCGATGAGCAGACATAATTATTCCGAGGTGGTGAGGCTGGGCGCTGACGGGCGCGCCACATGGAAGGCTGACGGCACCCGGTATATGCTGTACATAGATGGGCGTGACCGCGTGTACGTCATGGACCGTTGCGCGACCATATGGCAACTGACCGAGGACCGGTTTGAGAGGCCCTGCGGCCTGCACCTGACGGACACCCTGGTAGATTGTGAGCACTGCGGCCAGGACCTGTACATCTTTGATGCGGTGTATGTGTGCGGTACCCACGTGGCTGACTACACTTTGGACAGCGGGCTTGAGGCTGCACGTGTGGTGGCGCGTTGTCACCACGGGCCCCTGCGTGTCACGGTTAAAGTGTTTGTGCCATTGTCCGAGTTCGAAGCACTCTACGAGGCGTATGCCGACCGGTCCGACTGCGACGGCTTTCTGTTCCAGTCCAACGAGGAGCCCTACTACGGTGGGCGTGACGTGTCCGTGGTAAAGTACAAGCCTCCCGAAAAGAACACGGTGGACTTCAAGCTGGTGCCCATCGACGCCCAGTGCGCGGGGCTGTACCTGCACGCAGCCACGGAGCCTTTTGCTCAGGTGTTGGCGTGGGACCCGGGCATGGCCGGCTGCGTGGTCGAGTGCGCCTTTGCGGACGGCGCGTGGCGTGTGCTGCGTGTGCGTTCCGACAAGACCCAGGCTAACACGTACTTCACGGCACTGCGCATCTACGACAGCATTCGGGAGCCGGTGGACTTTGGCCGGTTCAGGGATCTCATCTGCGAATGATCAAAACAAAATGGAGGTTTTCCTGTCGCTGTACCCGGATATCGAGGAGCGGCGCTTTGGGGTCCATGGGGACATTAGGCTAGAGGGCGGCCTGGACCCCGAGGATGACTTTGTGCAGCAGGAGTACCTGGCGCACTTCCTGAGTCCCGAGACGCCCTATAACGAGCTGCTGCTCTTTCACGAAATGGGCACCGGTAAGACGTGCACAGCCGTGGCCATAGCCCAGTGCGCCGCCAAGTACCTCAGAGGGGTGCTGGTGATCACGCGCGGCGAGGGCCTAATGCGCAACATCCGGTCCGAGCTGCTCGATAAGTGCAACAGCTCGTGGCGTCGGGAGCGGCGGTCTGTGGAGCAGTTCTTCCGCTTCACCACATACGACCGCTTCGCCGCGTGGTGTAACCGCGTGTCGCGGGGCCTACTGGCCACCACGTACGAGCGGTACCTCATCATCGTGGACGAGGTGCACAACCTGAGGGAGGACAATGCGGCGTACCGCTCACTGCTGATGTTCATGAGGTCGGTGCGTGGGGCCAAGAAGGTGCCTCTGTCGGGCACGCCCATGGCGGACCGCGCCGACGAGATCGTGGATGTCATGAACCTGATTTTGCCAGAGCCCGTGGACAAGTCGCGATTCTTTACGGGCGCGGGCAACTTTGTCCGGGGTTCAGAGAAGGACTTTATGAGGACGGTCAAGGGCCGTGTGTCATATGTGCTAGGCAAGAGCAGCGGCGTCAGGGTGCGCTACCGTGGCCGACGTATAGACGGTCTGCCCTTCAAGGTGGTCAAGCTGAAGATGTCGGCGTACCAGCGGGGCGTATACCTGAGCGCGGTGGCCGAAGACCAGCGCACCAACACCATCTTCACCAGCACGCGCAAAGCATCACTGGCGGCCCTGCCCACCCAGGGCAACCTGGCCAACTACAGCGTCAAGTTCGACTATGTGATGTCGCAACTGGGGGTTGCTAGGAAGAGCTTTGTGTACTGTGACGTGGTGCGCGGCACGGGCGTGGCGCTGTTTTCTCAGTTGCTGCGGAACGGCGGTTGGACTATGGTCAAACGGCCCACGCGCTTCATGGTGCTAACGGGCGCCGACTCGGCGCGCGCCCAGAAGATGCTAGATCGGTTCAACCACGAGCGTAACGTGGACGGCTCTGACGTAGCGCTGGTGCTGGGCAGCCGGGCCGTGGCCGAGGGCTTCACCATGCGCGATGTCACGGACCTGTTCATACTCACACCCCACTGGAACTTTACCGAAACCTTCCAGGCCATCTACCGGGCCGTGCGCGCCCGGTCCCATGACTACACACGCCTGATACTGGGTGAGGCACGGCTTGTGGTCCACGTGCACATGGTGGTGGCTGTGGGCCGCACAGACGATGAGTCTCTGGACCTGGACATGCTGCGCACGGCCATGGACAAAGACGTGGAGATCAAACATGTGGAGTACCTGCTCAAGGTGGCCGCGGTGGACTGTGTATTTATGAAGGCCCGCAATCGCCGCCAGGTGGACGGCTCCCGCAAGTGCCAGTATACCGACTGTGAGTACACGTGCAGGGGCGAGCGGCCGGTGGTACAGCGCCGCCAGTACGTAGCACCGTCGGCCAAGGTGAAGGCCAAAGCGCTTATGGGCTCCAACCTGGTGGGGTGGGGCGTCGACGTGGTACCCGAGCTCTGGTACATGTGGGCGCACCGAGTGCCCGTGCGCAATTTTTCGGACCACGTTGCCTACGTGGTCCCCTCGGATATCGGGAACAGCATGCTGGTAACCACGGATCCCCACGCCACGGGCAAGCTGGTGGACGACGAGTATTACTCTAACAACTTGGTGTGTGCCAAAGAACATTACCTGAGCGTGGCCGCCATATGCACCCGGCGAGATACTAGGGCCGCGCCAGCGCTACTGAATGACATCCTGTCGGGTCACCGGGAAGCCACGGAGATCGTGCGCATGCCGCGTCCTGTGCAGCTGAAGGTATTGAAGCGTCTTATCCAGATGTATGCCGAGGGTGCTACCTTGAGCGATCACCAGGCTGGGGTGCTGGACCTTTATGAGGGCTTCTGGGACCGCGACACGTACCAGGTGTGGCTGTACGACGCCAACCTGATTCTACAGCGCAGCAACGCCACACACATGCTGCAGTGGGGCAGTGATCCGGCCGACCGCGGGGCCGAGCGTAAGCGGCGGTTTATGGCGTCGCCGGTGGGCTACTACGGCATGTATAACCCGGCGCGCGGTGACTTCTGTCTCAGGGATGTGAGTTTGGGCCCGGCCGGGGACTTGAGGAGGCTCAAGGTGGGCCAGCATTGCGTGGATATGGACAAGTGGGTGCTCATCAAGTTGCTGGTGACTCGGCTCAAGCCACACGTGCCGGATTCCACACGTACTACGGAGAGCCTGATGAGGCAGTGCGCCAAGTGGGTCAGCAGCATGCGCCCTTTGAAACCCATGGCTAACTTTGTCACAACCACCCGCGAAGACGCCATACGGTTCCTGTACTTCCTAGACATGTCCAGAGAGGAATTGTGTGCGGTCATCAAACGGTGGATGATAGCTAACAACCTCATGGAGGCCAATTTTGACTGTGGACACTCTTTCAAGCAGAGGGTGTGAGTAAGAAAACAACATGCTGTTAGCTTTGGCCGGCACATCAGACAGAGCAACCATGCACCTACCACAAATGATGCAGGGGCACAGCTGCATCGCAATTGTGTTCAAGGGACTGGTGGTGGACCCGGCGCCCGCAAACAGTCTAGTGTACATTAAGATGCCCCACACTATGCTGCATAACACAGTTCGCACAGCCCACGGTGTCACGTACAGCTTTGTGGCCGTGCAAAACTCTGTTCCGGGCACTTACAAGCCTGTGGATCCGGAGCACTATGTCGTCTGTCACACCCCTCCGAAGGACATTGCAGTGCAGCTGTCGCCCATCGACGGTTGGGGCCCGGACATCAAGTGGACACTGTTTGTGTTGCTGTCCGCGTACAGCACCACAAACACACCGGTGTTTTGCTCATGACGAGAGACTGTATTCGAATCTCCCCGATCGACAGTGCGCATACGAGATGTACAAAGGCCTCGGGGCATCGCCTGTACAAGTTGAGTCTCCCCAATCGACAGTGCGCATATGCGATGTACAAAGGCCTCGGGGCATCGCCTGTACAAGTTGAATCTCCCCAATCGACAGTGCGCATGTGTGATGTACAAAGGCCTCGGTACATCGTATAGGCACTACCATGGCAACACCCAAGAGGAACCGATCCAACCTCTATACGACATACACCACGGAATACGCGGCACGACATAGCGGAGTATGCCCGAAGAAAAGGATTGGAGACCACTATTAACGGTCGGGATATGACAAAGTCCGAGATGTGCGCCATGCTGTTTACGGACCGGGTACCGCAACAACGGGTGAGCATAGACAATGCCGTTAGGACTCACAGTCTGGAGCAATTGCAGAACATGTGCACGGAAAAGGGCATCCCTTACCTGAATGAGCGAGGCATGCCCCTGACTAAGCACGCGTTGTGTGAGATGTTGTTTCACCCGGCCGAACGCACGCTCCAAGAGACAGTTCAGCCTAATGAAAACGACTGCACCATGAGTCACCCACTCCACGATGAGGCTGTGGATCGCGTCCTGGTAAAATACAACACTACTCAACTCCAGTTTATGTGCAGCGATCCGGATATTGTGATCATGGACAGGGGCAGAGCCGTTGACAAAGCGGCCATTGTTAGGGTTTTCCAGGTTATCTTATCGTAGGATTATGTTGGAATGCAACAGGTAATAAATACCTTACCTTGTCCTCCTTATCACAAGGTCGTAAAACATCCCCTGACATGTTTAGACTAGAGGACAAGGGCTTTAGCCAGCCTACCCATACCCCCACTCTGTTTCTCTTAATAAATATCCCCGTGCAGGAAGGAGGGCAGACTTCATTCCTGTAGCGAGTGAACTCTCCACCTGTAGGTGTCTAAAAGAACTTGCCTGTCTCCTGTGTGGTTCTTGCAAAATAAGTTGGAGTGAGCAAATCTCTAACATTTTGGTGCCGAAACCCGGGACCTCTCATACCCATCATCTGGCTGACGGAGAACGACGCGCTGTGCACCGTCGACGGGCCAGCGTCCACTAGCCGGACCTGGTAAAGAAAGACCTGGGAAGGAAATTCTTCGCTGGGCCAGCATCTTAGGTCTGCCTTCGTCTGACAGAGGTGGATTGACGGGACCCGGCAGTGACACGAACCAGGGGACAAGTAAGTTAAAGGCCTGAAGTTGTGTGATTGTGTTGTTGTGAAACGCTGTTGGAAATAATATACTTTTTATCATTTTATCATCATATGTAACTACTTTTGTGTGCAAGATTCTCCGCAGTATGTGACCAATCTGGCCTCGTGAAAATGACTTGGGGGCATATGGCAGTCATTAGCCGCGCTATACAATAAGCCCCACAGTTAGCTAGACATGTGCAGATCATGAGATTGTCATGGGACGGCTGAAGCGGACAAAGGTCTTATTTAAGTTGAAGTCATGAGTACGGCACAGCAATGTATTCCCAGAGGCACTAAAGACTACGTCTTTGTTGAGCTAATGGTCATGAGACGTCCATACTGCCCCGTCCATAAGAGTACCCCCTGTGTTCTGTGGTAATGGGATATAACTATGGAATGTTCTTCCTGTCTGGAAACCTATTCGACCATGTACACTTGCCCCTTTGTTTCTCTCTCAATAAAGGCACGGCTAAACTCAGAGCAGAGTGCGAATCTCAGCCACACTTGCTGCGTGTATCTGGGGTGCGCCCTTCTGCGCAGGAGAAAACGCTAAGCCAAGAAAGACCTACCGTCTCCGAGATTGATTTCAGATAAATGTTGTAAACCCAACAAACGCGTATTAAAAAAAAAAAAAAAAAAAAAACACAGGTGCACGTGAGATACCGCTTTGGTTTGTCCGCGCTATGAGATTCGGCTTTGGTTTGTCCGAGCTATGAGATTCGGCTTTGGTTTGTCCGAGCTATGAGATTCGGCTTTGGTTTGTCCGAGCTATGAGATTCGGCTTTGGTTTGTCCGAGCTATGACATACGGCTTTGGTTTGTCCGAGCCATGAGAAAAATACAAAGCGCTTGAGTTTGTGTGGTTGGGAGTGTGACTGGTAGGATAAATTGACTAAATAGCAGTTCTAGCATTGATCCACGGCAATAATACAGGCTAGTAATTTGTTGAAAGGTCAATTTAAACCTGCATTGAGGATCCTCAAAGACATAGTTGAATAAATAAATAGTAATAATAATAATAATAATATTTTTGAGACAAAGAGATTGTAAAACCTAGAACTACTAGAATTAAGATGGGAAATAAAAACTGTAAATCTCTACCTCTTGACGGAGATGAGAAGTACATGGCGAGTAGATTTCTTAATTGTATGCAATATATGCCGAAGTGGAAGAAAAAGTATGGAGTAGAAGGGAAGTTGAGAGTTGAAGTGTGGAAGATAGTAGTTGATGTTTTAGAAGAGAGTGTGGATAAAAAGAAAAATGGACTGAAAAAGAAAAGAAAAGAGAGAGAATTGGATTGTGCTAAAATGTGGTTGAAAGCTTCACAAGAGAGAAAAGAACAAATCCAAAAGACAAAAGATAGAAAGATGAAAGGTGATGAGGCTGAGACTATGTTTGTCAGGCCGGAAGACAATGAGGCGGCAGTGCGCAGGCGCACTGCCGCGGCCATGGCTCCAGCCGAAACTGAAGGCGCAGCTCAAGCAGAGGAGCAAGAGGGGCCTTCCGCTCGTACGCAAAACTTGTATCCGAGCTTAACAAACCTGCAGCCCCCCCCCATATAACAGCAAAAGAAGTCAGGGTCACATTACTAGAAGTCCTGTACAAACAAGAAGTTTGACCACTGCTGCTAGATTTTCTCAAAATTTAGACAAGGTTGATGTGTGCCCAATGATACAGGTGCCAAACCCTAATGTAGGGGAAGGCCAACTCCCACATACATATATTTTCCGGCCATGGACTTTGGAAGAGGCAAGAAAAGCAGTTGAAGGGGTTACCCCTGTTGCTGAAGACCCAGCTATATGGGCAGAGGACATGGCTGGAATTATACATTCCTATAGACTGAATGGACATGAGGCAGGAGAAGCTGCAATGTCCTCCCTGGGAAAAGACTGGGCAAAGGTTAGGGGAAATTATACAGGTAGAAATAATCAAGGGCCTTTTCCCTATCCCGTTGAGGGAAATCAATTGGGAGGGGAGTATGCAGCACAATGGAATGGTCTTGTGCAAAGAGTGCGAACTATATTTCAAAGACGAGCGAATTATGGTCATTTGGCAGGAATAAAACAGAAGCCTGGCGAAGATACTGATGATTTTCGTTTGAGATTTGAAAAAGAATTCAGGGTGCATAGTGGCATCCCATTCAATGATACAGCTGAGAGTGCTTATCAACAACAGCTTAAAAATGCGCTCCTCACTAATTTCCGCCCTGAAATAGGCAACTGGGTGAGGAAACATTTGGTGGAAGTGGATGTTGCAAGTGTGACAACAACTATGCAATGGGCCAGACATGCTGAAAAAGTGATCAAAAAAGGCAAAAGTTCTGATGTATTTCATCTAGATAATGATGATGATGAACTAGATGAAGATACAACAGTCTTCTTCCAAGGGTCCCAGCAAGGCAGAGGAAGAGGTAGAGGCCAACAAGGTCGCAGGCCGCCATATAATTCAAAACCCCCACGAGATTCTGACAACTGTTGGAACTGTGGGAAACGAGGACACTTAGCAAGAGTGTGTCGTTCTGCAAAGCAATATCAATCAAAGGGTGCAGGAAGGGGCGGAGGAAGGGCCAAATTCTCAGCATGACTAGATCCCCCCCCCCCCCCTTGACCTCTGGTGCTCCTATAGAGGAAGAAATAGTAGATGTCCATACAGCATGGGACATTCTGAGTGCATTAAAAGAAAAACCATATGTTACTCTAAACATTGGAGGCAGTGATGTCGAGTTTTTGTGTGATACTGGGGCTTGTAAAACCGTGATAAAAACTAAAGTCCCAAATCTAAAGGCCTCCTAAAATACTATTTGGGTGAAATCTGCTGATGGGCAGGTACACAAGGAGAGTATCTCTAATCCAGTTGAAGTGAGAGATAAGGAAACTGGAAGCATGGCTTCAGTTTCGATTGTCCTATCCCCAAAATGTCCCATAAACCTGTTGGGACGAGATCTGATGACTGTTAGGGTTTTCCAGGTTATCTTTATCGTAGGATTATGTTGGAGTGCAACAGGTAATAAATACCTTACCTTGTCCTCCTTATCACAAGGTCATAAAACATCCCCTGACATGTTTAGACTAGAGGGCAAGGGCTTTAGCCAGCCTACCCATACCCCCACTCTGTTTCTCTTAATAAATATCCACGTGCAGGAAGGAGGGCAGATTTCATTCCTGTAGCGAGTGATCTCTCCACCTGCAGGTGTCTAAAAGAACTTGCCTTGTCTCTGTGTGGTTCTTGCAAAATAAGTTGGAGTGAGCAAATCTCTAACAATGACTCGGTTGGGAATTGCAATAATTCCAGTAAAGGATGGCATGCGAGCATGTAGAGTGAGAGATGTGGACTCATATGCTGCACAAGCAGGTGAACAGATTTGCTGCTCCTATTCCATCCCTCCTGAACGAAATCCTAAACTCCCAAGCAGATTGCTGAGTGAAGCTCGAAAACAATTGTCCCAACCTGAATCAGAAATGACTTGTACTGAATTACATGTCACCATGAATATTCTCACTGATCCACAAGATGATTATATTGGAAGTTTTCTCAGCGACAGAGAATTAACTTTAACAATCACTGCTCTGTACACTGATCGCAGGTCATTTGCAGCTGCCGCTGTGCTCTTGCCCGCTCCTCAGAAAGACAGATACAAATTGTCGGCTGTACCCCACATCTCATTGTTTAAACCTCACAGTATAACGTGGGCAGATGTGGGTTCCCGAATTAAACTTGCTGGATCTGTGACTGATTATGAGGACAAAGGTGATGGGTGGAGCTACAGTACCAGTTGTGACGTGTGGAAGCAAACAGTGTGTGAAGTGGCTGTAGGCAGAGCAGGCGCTTGTGCGCTTCCCTGACCAGTTGACATTTGTTTGAATGAAAAGGAGGAGGGGGGATTGGCTGGGCTTCCTGAAAAACTGTGGACCAAGGGCCCATCTGATGTAGGACTTTTAAAATCCATTTCCCCAGTACAGATCAAACCAAGATCAGAGTGGCGTCCAAGAGTTAAACAATATCCTTTAAAACAGGAGGCAATGAACGGGATTGCCCCTGTTATAAATGATCTTTTGACAGGAGGAATCATTAGGGAGTGTTCGGATTCTCCTTGCAACACTCCCATTTTTCCAGTCCAAAAGGCCGACAAAATTAATTGGCGAATGATACAAGATTTACGAGCAGTGAATGATGCAGTGCAAACAAGAGCACCCAATGTGCCTGACCCACACACACTTCTGAACACTTTGAAACCTAATCAGAAGTTTTTCACAGTAATTGATCTCAGCAATGCATTTTTCTCAGTGTCAATTCACCCAGACTCACAGTTTTGGTTCTCTTTTACCTTTAAAGGACAGAGCTATACATACACCAGATTGCCACAAGGATTTGCTGATAGTGCAACTATTTCCGTTCAAGCTATCATGGCCTGTTTGGCTGATTTTCAGATGTCAAACAAAAGCCAACTTCTAGTTTATGTAGATGATCTCCTGGTAGCCTCTGAAACTGAAGCTGCTTGCAAGGTAGACTCCTTAGCATTGTTACACTATCACTGCAAAACAGGGAATAAGGTGAGCAGAAATAAGTTACAATGGGTCAGACAGGAAGTGAACTATTTAGGTCACACTTTGTCGGCTTCTGGAAGACAGATACAAAGAACCAGAAAGCAGATTATTTCAGATACACCGAAACCTGAAACAAAAAAACAAATGATGTCATTTTTGGGGCTCTGCAATTACTGCAGAGCATGGATCCCACATTATGCGGAAAAAACACAACCGCTGCTGGATATTGTGCATGGAGTTCCCATGACAATGACAGAAAAAAATCATGTGGACACCAGTAGCGGATGATGCTTTTGTAGTGCTGAAACAGGCTCTGATAGAAACCACAACTCTTATCTTGCCAGACTACAATAAAACCTTTGTGCAAACAGCAGACTTTAGGAATGGTTTTATGACCTCAGTGTTGCTGCAGAGTCATGGCAGCAAACTAAGACCAATTGCATTTTATTCAAAAAAACTGGATCCAGTGGCTCTGTCTTTGCCGGACTGTGTCCAAGCAGTATGCGCGGCGGCGCTTGCAGTGAGACAATCTGCAGATGTGGTGCTCTTTCACAAAATGGAGCTGCTGGTTCCACATGCTGTAGATGTGTTGCTGCTGCAAAGCAAAATGAACTTTTTGTCGCCAGCCAGACATCTGTCCTACTCTGCTATACTTCTGTCACAACCACACATCGTGATAAAGAGGTGCACAATCCTTAACCCAGCAACGTTGATCCCGTTGCCAGGGGATGGAACACCACATAACTGTTTGGATGCTACAGAACATCTACAGCTGCCCAGAGAAGATTTAAGTGACACGCCACTTGACAAGGGGGAAAAGTGGTTTGTGGATGGATCATGTTCAAAGGATCCTAAAGGAAACAATCAAAGTGGTTATGCAATTGTGAAATTGCCAAACCAGATTGTTGAAGCAGAGAAGCTTCCATACACCAGGTCAGCACAGGCTGCTGAGCTGATTGCTCTAACAAGAGCTTGTAAATTAGCGGAAGATAAGGAAGTCACTGTATACACAGACAGTCAGTATGCGTTTTCTACTCTGTTCTATTTTGCAAAACAATGGGAGTGCAGAGGGATGACAACATCAACCGGTAAGCCGGTTACCCATGCCTCCTTGTTAAAAGAATTGTTGCAGGCCATTCTTTTACCTGCTAAACTAGCTGTGTGTAAATGTGCTGCTCACACCACTGGCAGAGATGAAGTCTCAAATGGAAACAGATTAGCAGACAAAATTGCAAAAGAAGCAGCTGCAGGGAGACATGGCCATGAATTTTTTTTAATGGGTTCAGAGGACACACAACTCATAGATAAGACTGTACTGACAGATATGCAGGGCAATGCGCCAATGGTGGAAAAACGAATGTGGACGACAAAAGGTGCAATAGTGGATACAGATAATATCCACCGCATCAATGACAAACCTGTTTTACCAAAATCACTTTTTAAGGCAGCAGCGCTTGCGACACATGGGCCTTGCCATGTGTCGACAGGAGGGATGAAGTCCATCATAGATCAACATTTCACTACCTTTGGTTTAGATGCTTACTTAAAAAAAAATTTGTAAAGCATGTCCTGTTTGTGTGAAACATAATCCACAAGGAAACATGAGACCTAAGAGAGGCTCATTTCCAAAACCCTCTTATCCATTTCAAATCATGCATATGGATTTTATTGAACTCACACAAAGTGGACCTTACAAATACTGCCTAGTGATGATTGATGCATTTTCAAAATGGGTGGAAGTAGTTCCATCTAAACGCGCAGATGCCTTAACAGTGGCAAAAGCTATCTGCAAAACCATCATACCAACTCATGGCATCCCCCAAACCATTTACAGTGACAATGGTCCACACTTTGTGAACCAAGTTGTGCAGAACATGGCTATACACCTTGGAATAACGTTAAAAAAACACTGTGCTTGGCATCCTTCGAGCGCAGGCCTGGTTGAACGGGCAAACTTTACTATCAAAAGCAGGTTGAAAAAATGCATGGAAACCACAGGCAGACCTTGGCCAGAGTGCCTCGACTTAGTGAAGCTCTATAAGAGAATTACTCCCACTTCCGAAGGACTAACACCTTTTGAAGTCATACATGGGAGACCATACAGACTACCAGTGTTCCCTGCAGATTTGCAAAAAGCAGACGAAGAACAGACCTTGGCAGATTATCTAATCAGGACGCTCAAACTGAAAGATGTGTCCAATGCAAATTTACTGCCGCCTGATCTCTCCCCCTCACAGGTGGACAACCCCATCAATCCAGGAGACTGGGTCTACATCAAGGTCATCAAAAGAAAGAACTGGGCCAGCCCGCGGTGGGAGGGACCGTTTCAAGTTTTGCTTGCTACTCCCACGGCGGTTAAGATTTCTCAACGGCCCAGTTGGATTCACCTCAGCCACTGCAAGTTGCAGAGAGTGCTGGACCCCTAATTCGGAGTGGTGGGGAAGGCTAACTACAAAGGAGTCCCATCGTTTAGGGTGAGACGTCTCACTGTTGGTGAAGAATTCATCGATCCCCACTCCGCTAGGCGAGGGGATGTCCCGGTGTCTCTGCCATCCTAGTAGCAACGGGGCTCCATATGCCAGATGGATCCTCTGCTGCGTTGTGGTTGGAGCGTGCTATGGTCTATTGACTCATCTGAACAGACCAAATGACAATGTTGCCCGTGGAAAACGATGGTCGCATGATGAGAACTTTGAGGACTGGTCATGGGACCCCAGAAACCCATACGAAACCAACACTTGGTACCGGTATGTCAAGTTCACTGTGAGAGCTCACACACAGGAGGGGTGTTATGTGTGTTCGAAACTCCCCCCTTCCTCCACGCAAGTTCGCTTGGAGGCCAGAGCAATGAATGTCACTGAAGCAAAATGTATGGCATCCATGGGAGGAGTTGGATATCAGCACCGTGCCGTCACAGTCAAAGATGCCGACCCTTACCGCCCTGGACTTGCTGACGGTGCCTGTGATCAGCTATTCTGGACAAATCTCAATGTGACTGTTAGAGGACGAACAATACCACAAGTGGCCTATACAGAGAGACCAGCTGGAGTGAATTACACATGTTACATCCAAGGTAACAAGACCCACGTCTGCATTAACGACGACTGCTCTCCAGGAGGAAACTGGATGGGAGCTTTGGACATCACCGATGAGTGTCAAGATAAGAGAGCCATTTCAGCTCTCCAACGAACATGGCTACACCATCGAACGGAACATACTTCATACAGAATGGCTGGTGGCTTTGTGGTCACAAGGTTTATCCGATGCTGCCCGCCAACTGGACAGGAGTGTGTGCACCAGTGTGGGTGACGGACCACACCTACAGGATACGACATCATCAGCTGACAGGAGCACACAACTCTTCTGGACGTCGACGCAGAGCAGTTGCAACCTTTGACCCTCATGACCCTGTCTGGGGTGCGAACGTTCCAGAGGACCATAAAGTATGGTCCGTCGGAGACAAAGTTGTCCTTGCGCTCTTCTGCTGCTGCTGCTGCTGCTGCTGCTGCTGCTGCTGCTGCTGCTGCTGCTGCTGCTGCTGCTGGCCACCGCGGGCTGATGCGAGGCTGATGTAACGGTACTGGTCTGCGGTGAGCCCGAGAGTCTGGCCACTATGGCCGCTTTGTCAACGGCTCTGCCCCTGTCCATGATCACAATATCCGGATCGCTGCACATAAACTGGAGTTGAGTAGTGTTGTATTTTACCAGGACGCGATCCACAGCCTCATCGTGGAGTGGGTGACTCATGGTGCAGTCGTTTTCATTAGGCTGAACTGTCTCTTGGAGCGTGCGTTCGGCCGGGTGAAACAACATCTCACACAACGCGTGCTTAGTCAGGGTGGTGGGCCCCAGGCCGCCCACAGTCTACGAGGAGTATGTTCTCGCGAGCGAGGGCTGCCGCTGTGATATCTTTGGGGCCATTATGGCCGTGTGGATACACATGGGTCCCGCGTCAGACACCTTGCTCTCTTTTGCTCAGTACCTATGTGATCGCTATCTCACGAGAAGGCTACCAGTACCAGCACAATAGTCACGGTCCCAATTATCAAGGGTATCGGCATGGACATGGGCTGAAGTGGAGGCGCAGGCGCAGGCGCAGGCGCTGGCACTGGTGCTGGCGCTGGCGCCGGAGGTGGAGGTGGGGGTGGGGATGGGGGTGTTGGTGGAGGTGGGGGCAGCGGCTTGGGCCCGTGGCCGTCAAAGTTGCAGTTGATAATGTTCTTTACGTCTTCGATGGTTACAGCACCAGTATGCACCATCTGATAGGCAACTTCACATACATTTGCCGGGCACGTGGGCTTGCGCACCGCACTAGGCAGCAGCTGGTTGACGGAGTCTGCGCATGGGGCATACCAACAACCGTCGTTGAACACCTTCATGGCTTTGACTTTTGCGTAGGCAGGATCGCGTGTCCGCATGGCGCACTTGCAGTCCGCCGAGGTTGGGTTGGGCACGCAGTAGCCCTGGATGAAGGCATCATTGTTGGGCGGGTGTAGGTTATTGTACCATTTGCTGCACCAGTTTGAACCGGGACCAGTTATCTTAGATGTGATGGTACCATCAGCGGTGCGTGTGGGCACGCTACAGTAGTTTGAGTTGAGTGTGAGCATTGAAGTGGCATTGTCACTACGAGAGCCAAACAGGTCAGTGGAGCGACTCAATTGATTCTCTGTGTCAACATACTCCATCTTGTACGTGAGTGCAAGCTGGGGGGCCCTTCCATGGAACTGTGCACCTATCACAGGGTTGATGCCCTTTGAGCTCAGGCCAATCTGGCCGTCCCTGGTGCTGGCTGCCATGCACGTGGGCTGGGAAGTGCAGAAGCCGCCGCAGCACGAGGCTTGCCCCAATTCCCAGTCGCGCACCCCGTTGTGCATGGGACACTCCCTACGTCCTGTAAATGCGCTGCACCAGCCGCATGCGCACGGCGCGTCGGTGGGCACGGCTGCACCATCGCGGTCTATCTGAGTGCGAAACAGGGTTACAGTTGACGCCATCTTTTAAAGACCCGACACGCTTTAAAATAGCAGTCATGAAAACAGTTTTAGTTACACTGGGTTTTATTATGCTGATTGTATGGTGTTACATCATGTGGTCCAACCAGCGTACGCTCATAAGGTACGTAAAGAACAGCAAAAACAAAGCTAGAGAGGACGACATAGAGGGGTGCGATGACTGCACCGCCTAGGACATCACACCCCTGTCAAGGAACGACTGGCCATGGGTCATCGTTTGTTTATTGACTCTGCATGCCGCCAGCATGGGAGGCTCCTTGTAAATGTGCACAGCACAGCGGCTGTAGCGGGGTTGGCATTGGCCGAAGCGTGGACCTGTGCCTCCACAGTGAAGGTGTGCGCCATGACATGTGAATACGCCCTCTGCGCCACCACGTCGCTGGGTGTGGCAGTGCGACTCACACTAACGCTCTCCAACTGGCTAATGGCCTTCTGCACGGTGGTAGGCCTATACAACTGCCTCTTGGCTACGATGCCCGGGGGCGCATAGGCGCCATCAACCGACACACGCTCCTGTATGTAGTGTCCTACGCCCAGTGTGGGCCTGTGGAATCTGCGACTCGCCATGTCAGGCACCCCGTACACGTGAGTGTCGGCCAACGGTACAATACGACTGCCGGGCCCCACCGACTCTGGCACTAGAGGCATGCCCCCGGTGATAGCCTGACGTGAGTACAGCTGCTTGTCGCTTGCCTCGTGTCCTTCCGTCTGCTGGTGAGAGATGTCTGTGAACTTGACACCGTCGATAAAGGGCTTGTTGCCGTGGGACGTGACATTAATGGAGCCGCGTACCGGGGAAAGGCCCAGCACTACAGCGTGGGCACCGCCTGGGTCTATGGGACTCCTTGCCACGAGCGCCAAGGTCACATCGGGCATAGCCACAGTGTGCACCGACGATGCGGCATAGTTGGGGTGTTTGAGAGAGACGTAATCATTGTTGGCTACGCGCCAGGCTTCTTTGGCCACATCCACAAAAACCCGCTGCGTCTTTAGAGTTGAGGTGGGCCTGGGCCGGGGGCCCCTTGTCACCTTGGGGATCCTGGGTGTTTCGTGCCTGAAGCTCGTTTTGGTGGCGAGCAGGGCGCCAGATATCATCGTCTTGTTTTCATGTGACGGCTCTCACATATGCGTACATATGCGAGCCCCGTTCAAAGAGTATACATCTAAAGCGCAGCCTCCTCAGTTCCACCACACAGCGGGCCGCTCCCACACGGTGATGCAGCGGCACATGGGCCCCGAGTAAACACACGCGGCCACGTTGATGTCGGCGGTCCATGACCCTGGCGGAATAGCCGGGTCGCCGTTGACAAGGGCCACGGCCTCGCTAAACCTGAGCACAACACAATACTGCGTGTCTTGTTTACGTCGGTCATTGTCCATTTCGAATTAGGTGGGCGGTGTGCGCCTCACGCAGCAGTCCACCGAACAGTAGCTACGTCCGGCCGAAATCACGGGCCGCCCCTCTGTGATGGCAGCGCGACACCCAACGCAGACTACGCCATTACCGAGGTACAGCCTGGTAAATATGATCCTCCTTAGAGACTCTATAACCTCCTCGGGACCGTCCATCTGCCGCTCAGTGGGCTCCTCGGCGCGGTACGGCATGGGGCTGGTTGTACCTGGTACGCTTGGCAGCGGACCCGGCCATGGCACACTACGTGCCATGGTGAGTGGTATCCACTTGGGTATGCGGCCATTGGCTACATCATCCTCTATGGCCGGGTAGAGCTGCCGAGCCATTTCCCGAAGGCTAGCCAACTTCTGCTCTAACTGGGCCTGCGCTGAGGCGTCGGTCAGCGCAGCGTACTCTCCATGAGCCCCCGATGTTATAAATGCGTCCTGCGGTCCAGCGTATTCCTGACGTATGAACCCAGCCCTATGAGTGTGGTCGGGTTCCAGTAGAGGATATAGATTGGCCCAGGCCGCGGGCAGGTTGCGCACCCCGCAGCCCTGGTCCACTAGGCGCGATACGTACGCGCTCAGGTCTACGTCAACAAACAAGGCGTTGAACATGAGCTTGGCTGCCGCTAGGGCCGAGACGCGCGGACGATGCACTGGGTAGCCCAGGTACCTGGCAGCTGCCTTGTACATGGCCTCGGTCTCCAAAACCACTCTTTTGTCTCTCAGGATGTAGTACACGGGATTTTCCGGGTCATAGCGTCGTTGCGTTGTGGGCTGCAGCAAGTAGTACGTTCCACCTGCGTGCCCGCTACGCTCGCCGCATGTCTCGTGGTCGCGCGTGGACAGCACACCCATGTCGCCAGCCTCCGGGTACCAGGGAACGGCCGTGACCAGAGCGGCCGCCGCAGTGCGTATTACGCGTGCTTGCCACTTTAGTTTAGCGGCTGCCAGCTTCTCCGCGTTGGCCGTTTCCAGCTCCCTGAACACCACGGCCAGAGGCTGGTCCGTGGCGTCGGAGCGTTGCAAGACCTTGAGCGTAAAGGACGCCGGGTACTCTTCGATCAACCTGTTTAGCGTGGGGTCGTTCCTCGCCCTGAGCGTGGCTACGGACACGTCCATCTTTTTACAAATCCATGCCCAGATACTGAACATGGGGTCCACGTCCACGTGGGCTGCCAGTTTCTCATTAAACTCGGCCATGAACCCAGCCTTGTGAGGCGAATCGCCCAGGGCCTTAATGTCAGCCAGGATGTTTGTGTGTATGACCTTCATTTCATCGGCCTTGCGCTGGTACGTGTCCTCCTGCTGCCTGTAATAAGCATATGAGTACCTGAGGCTCACGTAATGTTCTTTGGTACCAGGCACCTTCTCGGGAGGCGGATCTGTAGACGCTGCGCTGGCCCTGAGCTCTTCCTCGCGCTCAGCGATCTCACGCTTCTCCCTCCTCTGCGTCTCCTCCACGCGGCGCCGGGCCGCCTCTAACGTCTCGGAACACTCCTTGTCCATGGACACCTTGTCCACTTCGGTGGCCATTCCGGCCTTTGTGGTGATGGGGAACGGGTGTCCCATCCTTACGGTGTACACGGGCAGACTGTTGTCTGTGTTACGTACAATATCCCTGGCGATGGCCGCGGCCGCGTCTGCTGACTCAGCCACACCCCGTACTTTGCACACCGCAAAAACGCTCTGCGACCTGAGGCGCGCAGCCATGGCCGCCAGCCTGTCCGCCGCGGCCGGGACCTCAGCAGACAGGGCGTCCAGCTCGAGAGACATGCTCTCGTTAAAACCCGCGGCCAAGAAAGAGACCAGGGCATAGGCCGGTTGGCCAGCGATAGCTGGGTCAGCGTAGGAGGAACCAACCTGAGGTAACATCTTTTAAATACACCTGTGTTTGGACACTATGAGGAAAACGAAATCCTGGTTGTCGCGGCCCAGCTTCCAGTGTATCGGACTGTAGTCTATGGGCTGGCCGACACGGCACGGGATTCCACAGCACCCGAGCTTGCCGTCCTCGGTCGCCTCGTGCACCACCAGGATATGCTTGAGCTGGGACACGGCGTACACGCCCGTGTCAAAGATGTAGGCCACCGTGGCCGTTGTCAGGCAGGGAACAAGGCGGAGGACTCGGATGCAGAGTCGTTTCTTTCTCTGATTTATTCCAGCACACACACTGATCAAAAGTACAACTCAAAACGCCTCTTGCGAGGGAAACACGTGGCAAAAAGTTCAAACAAAAGCGTCGCACTGGGGCGAGACAAAAAGGCTATGGGGATCAAGGCACTAACAAAAGGCGTCGCTCTGTGGTGAGACAAAAAGGCTATGGGGATCAAGGCACGAACAAAAAGCGTCGCTCTGTGGCGAGACAAAAAGGAGGAATCTTACTGAGAGCTCGGACGTCAAAGAATCGCTGGTGGTCGGGACGAGGCAAGACACACTGGCACAAGACAAGGGGAAGACGCGGACTAAATACACACAAAAGGGCTGGGAGGCAGGTGCTGACAATTAGTGCCAATCACGCCGGTGCCACAATCGGGATCGGGGAAGACAAGACAACCAAACACCGAGGAAGGAAACACGAACTGAAACGGAAGGGATGACAAAATAAAACAGGAAGTAAAGTTACGACACCGACGAGACAGAAAACCGGAAAAATAAACGCGACCGCATGACAGCCGTGCCATCCTCCATGGGCACCTGGACGTCCACGGTGTACTCGACCGGCACCTGGACACCCCGGCCATTTATAGCGCAGCCCGTGACGCTGACTATGTTAATGTCCCGGATGGTTGACACTATGCTATGAGGCACACCCTCGCAGTATTTGTTGTACTGCGTGACCATTATGTGCTTGGTAATCAGAGACCTGGACATGTGGTCGTCACCATACCGCCGGGACAATACGCTCAAGGGCACGTTAATCGTTCGTCGAACCAATGGCATTTTTTTTCACATATACGTCATGGGGGCACCAGGTATAATAAATGACAGACAAGAGTATAGGGAATATGCTTTTATTACGATATGCCGTCGACATGTGATGGACCTCACTATACAGACCGTATGGTCACAGCACTACATAATAGCAAATACTGTAACCGGGCAGATACAGCAATCCAACATGGCAGTTGCTGGGCCTGTATCTACAAGGGCACCACTGCCCGGTGAACCGGGACGTCACGGAGGCACATACGCGCCTCCAAAATGTGCGGTTGCACATCCCATGTGATGGACCCCACCTGGCTGAAGTTCTGGCTAGAGTGGGCGCCCAGGCCCGTACCACCACAGCCATCACTCACAAGGCCGTCGCTCTCAGAGTCATCCCTCTCAAGGCACGTGCCGTATTTGCGCTCCTGGTGCACCACCACCTTCACCCTTCCCACGTGAGTCGTGCTGAGCCCAGCCGCCATCGCCTCGGCGCTGCCGGTCTGGTAGAAGGTCAACATGCATTGCTTATACACAGGACGTGTAACCGTAATCATGTTTGCTGCCTTGATCCGAAAGCAACCTATGTGCTTGTCGTCTATATAAACGTCTGCATTTGCTTGGAGTGTTAGGTGTCCATTGGTTACAACGACACTGTAACTCTCCCTATGCTGTAGTCCGAAAGCCCCATCTCGGTAAGGCACCAAGTGTCCATCAGCTGACATCAGACCGAGGGTGTAGAAAGACTTTGTGACAGACATCCTTTTAATATTGAGTCGAGTAGGCGACATAGTGCACATTCAAATATTACCCATATCATACAATCATGTTACGGGATACAATGTACGAATGCTCCAGGGAGTGGACCTGGTAGGTATGGGTAGTGTCATTCCCACCAACCAGCATCACATCGAACACGGCGCCGTCGGTAGTGGCGCTCTCAACCCTCCACAGGTTGGTTCCATCGACAAATGCATAGTCGTTGCTGATGCGTGTGGTGCCAAACTCTGTTATAATTACCTCAGTGGCCCTGTCGTTGTCCCTGAGCAGAATTTTGATTTTCATATCGTCCGAATTGGTCTTGATCACAGCTTTGATCATGTTCAGAACGTTGTCACCTTTTTCCAGTGGATTATAAATGCGGAAATCATCCATACCATCCAGTATTATCTCCTGGCCAACACTTGTGAGGCGTTGGTCCTCACTGTGTGGCGTTGCGAACCTGTTAGCGTTGACTGCGGTGTAGCTGGTGGGTGAGTGGTCGGGCATCTGCGCAGTATTAATTGTGACAGGTGTGTACGTACATGAGAACAACTCGTTGCGGTACATGACTTTTTATCTATAGCCTTGTTGTTTTAATTAGATGCCTGGGTTGTTTGTGTCACTGGGCCACGCCAACGACCTGCTGCAGCACATGATTCCCTTAGAGAGGAATCGGATCTGCTGGTACTGCGCTACCATGTTCATAGTACTCAACAACATTGTCCGATTGCACCGAGCCCCGCGGCTGTGGCCTTGCCAAGACCGTGTTGTATTTTATCTCGTGTCTACCACGGCTATGAGGATACCTCAGGGGTAGACAGAATGTCATCTTACGTGCCTTTGTTAACATGGGGTGTATTGCAACAACCCCTGCACATGACATTGTGACGTTTCCATTTTCGTACAGCATGTGGCGACAACTTGTGACGACTGTGGTAAATGCGACTGCCCCGGGTGTGCCGGGTGATCCAAACTTTATACTGGTGGACCTAACTGATCACCTCCTGGACCATCTACAGGAAGAACCAAACATTGGCGCACTTGGACGGGTCCTCGGACTGATCGTGTGGTATCACACGCATTACCCTGATC